>NC_044061.1:3019201-3109201 GCF_902167405.1 Gadus morhua | reverse complement strand
CACGCATGCAGAATCAGAAGAGGCACATGTGGGCTTACAGACACACAGACAAACACACACGCACACACATACACACACGTGCGCACACACACACACACACACACACACAGTACATCCGATGAGTTCATGCAGAATCAGTCCATGCACACACATTTACACGTACACTCATCATTCTCAAAAACATTGATTTGCACACACACACACACACACACACAGACACACACAAAAAACACACACACACACACACACACACACACACAGAACATCCGATGAGTTCATGCAGAAGGTGTCCTTGCAAATACTTTTAAACATACACACACACTCTCAAAAACACTTTTTTGTGCACACCCACACCCGCACCCACACAAACACACCAACACACCAACACACACACACACACACACACACACACACACACACACACACACACACACACACACACACACACACACACACACACACCACACAGAGACTGGTAGCGCTTCATTGTGTGGGGTTGAAAGGGGGTTGTGCTGACGGGGGTTCTCCCACACAAAGGAAACGGCCTCACAGGGATAAGGCCTTGGAGCGCGGGACAGTTCTCCACAGGACAACACACCCTGGTCCCCTCTGTAGTCCACCAGAGACCCCTCCTCTCTGTAGTCCACCAGAGAGCCCTCCTCTCTGTAGTCCACTACAGACCTCCCCTCTCTGTAGTCCGCTACAGACCTCCTCTCTGTAGTCCACTACAGACCTCCTCTCTGTAGTCCACTACAGACCTCCCCTCTCTGTAGTCCGCTACAGACCTCCCCTCTCTGTAGTCCGCTACAGACCTCCTCTCTGTAGTCCACTACAGACCTCCTCTCTGTAGTCCACTACAGACCTCCCCTCTCTGTAGTCCGCTACAGACCTCCTCTCTGTAGTCCACTACAGACCTCCTCTCTGTAGTCCACTACAGACCTCCTCTCCAAGGTAAACACACCCTGCTCCTCTCCCCAGCCCATTGAAGACCTCTTCTTCTCCCCTGCTCCGCTGTTTTACACTCGCAGCACATGCAAGAACACTTTCCTGGTTACATTAACTTTTCCATCTGTAGCCATGTCAAGAGACGCTAGCAAATGCACACTCACGCACTATGTGCACGCGCACACACACAAACGTACGTACACAGACACGCACATACACACACACATGTACGTACACACGTAGTACACACACACACACACACACACACACACACACACACACACACACACACACACACACACACCCCGTCAGCAGCCCTGCTATCGTCCCACTAGTCTGCAGTCACACGTGATTTATTTTTAGGTAGTGTTTCATCCGGGATGCTCAACGTTGTCTGTTAGAAAGGTTTGGCACAACGAATGAGTTCTCATCACCCTCGTGACCCATCCTAAACTCTTTACCACAACGCCTTTCTCCTTCTCCAGAGTGATTCCCTGACAAAGTGAACAGACTGCACATGGTGGGATGTTGTCAACAAGTGAAGTGGGCTTTAAACCACAGATGTTCCCATACCTAAATTTTTCCTTCCCGACACATATTCCAATTCCTGAACATGAGTTCAGCCGATCAGCCGATACCGAGTATATACAGATTCAGCATCTAGCATTGTACCTACTAATAGCACTGATTAATATAACTCTTATTAAATGGTTCTCTTAGATGACAGCAATCGGATGGCAGTCGGTTCACTTACTGTCGACAATTTAAAAAATAAATAAAATATACATATAATCTATAATTATATGAATACATTTGTATTCTTGTAGTTAAGCGTCCATGCATCCATGTTCTCCGACTTGGTAGCCTGAACGAGCGTAGGTCAGAGATGACGCGTTTCCAAACCCGACTTTTCCACCCCCGACCGCTAACGAACGCAGCGTAACTCAGCACGTGTTTGTGAGGTTCTCTGCCTGTGTAGCAAATGAGTCGTGTGATGGTATCGGATCAGCGCGTAGACTCTCATACTCACTGACACCCGGCTGCATTGTAGGCAGTATCGGAGGAAGTTCCGAAAGTAGAATCTGTATCGGAAAAACTTAAACACGCGTCCCTCCACGTCAGGTTACCTGTGCAGAACACCTACCTTTAGCTCAACGTTAACTCAAAGCAGGTCCTTGTCTTGTCGGACACAAACAGTCCAAGTTCTCAATGCACAACGTTTATCAAGTGTGCCACATAATGGCAATAGACCCCTGTGAACAAGTGTCTATTCAGGGGCCCGGGGGTCCTTGGGCAACAAGCCAGCAGTCTTCTGCGGTTGGTGGAGAGGTGGTGGGGGACAAAGCACAAACGGGGCTGTTTCTAAACCCCTACCTGTCCCGGAGCCTTGTCGTCCCCCCCCCCCGTCCCAGCTCCCGTGTTGTGTCCAACAGAGCCCTGCTCAATGGGATAATCACAGGTCATTAACTCATTTCCTGTCGCCTTTCCTCCTTGTGTGTGTGTGGCTGACGGAAAAAAAGCAACAACATTGAAATCTCAACCCTACATCACCCTCTAAAATGACCGCATCCCAAGGGTGTGTGTGTGTGTGTGTGTGTGTGTGTGTGTGTGTGTGTGTGTGTGTGTGTGTGTGTGTGTGTGTGTGTGTGTGTGTGTGTGTGTGTGTGTGTGAATGAGTGAGTGTGTGTGCGAGAGGTTGGAGGCTGTAGAGGTTGGGGTGAGCGTGAGCGTGTTGGGTTTGGTGTGTGTTGTTTTTATGAGTAAGCAGACAGGAGTGAGTACAAGACGCTGTAAAGCCTGTGTTCCCGTTGGAGACAGAGCGGGCTCAGTGAGCCAGCAGCACCCAGAGACAGAAGGCCCTGTTCTGCTCTGCGGCCGCATAATGCTGCAACTGTTGGCTCCTGGACTGCTACAGAGGAGGCCGGTGTTGGAGAGGGGGATGGGCACTTTGTGTGTGTTTATACGTGTGTGCGTGTGCGTGTGTCTGTGTGTGTGTGTGTGTGTGTGTGTGTGTGTGTGTGTGTGTGTGTGTGTGTGTGTGTGTGTGTGTGTGTGTGTGTGTGTTTGTGTGTGTGTGTGTGTGTGTGGTAATGTGTGTGTACGCACACACCGACTGGACTTCTACTAGACCAGCGTCTAAGGGCTGTTCGTCCCATAGCCAGCATCAGTGTTCAGAGAGACCTAGCAGGTCGGACCTCAGCCTGGTCTAATGATGATCGATCTCCTTGGAGCAGGCAGCTCTATTGTACGTAGATCTGTGTTTTGGTATGATTGTGTGTAAAAACGTAACAAGGAGTGAGCAAGTAAACTAAATCTACTTCTGATTTGCAGTGTGAATCCTCCACACATTGATCCTGTTTCCAATCCAGAGCGACCCCCTCCCGGGGGGGGGTTGGTGTGAGTGGATCCTGGGAGCCCCTTAACCCTTCACCCTCCCACAGGAGAGGGGGCCGACAGCTGGAGAAAGTGTCCGCTCGTCCGTTGGGGTTTAGGTGCACACACCGACTCCAGGCCCTGTGCTAATCCAGCAGGGATACTCATACCATCTCCATCTGGTTCACCGACCAAGCTATAAAGCAGACGGCATCCCCCCCCCAAACTCATCCAATCCCTCAGCTAACTGCCGTGTTTCCCATTGAAAGGAATGAACTATTTGCTGAGTCCGATTCTGGGTCCCCAGACGTTCATGAATGGACGGGCTAGAGGAATCAATTCCTGTATAAGTTAAGTTTCACGAAAAAATGGAGGAAAATGAAACTTCATCAAACCTCGGCGGATGTGCAGTGATTTCCGCCACTTCACAGCCTTACTCTTGATGTCAGTGTCCAGAACTGAAGCCATCTCGGGTTTGGCTCTGCTGATCTCTATTGTTTGGTGAATTACACCCCCGCCGCCCGCTGACGGTAAACGCGGCCGACACGTCTCACAAAAGCCCCGGCAGTGGGTGCTGTAATTAGAGGCCTGGTCGGGGTCGGGCTCCGACCGGTCACCGACTACGCCCTAATCGGGGCCGACTCTGGGACCATCTCGTCCCTCCGCCTCAGACGTCCACAAAAGGCCTTGTGTCAACTGTGGAGACCCCATCAGCGTGCCGGTCACTCACCCTGGCTCTGAGTGTACTGGAGCCGGGGTGTCCCAAAACCCGTACCACCCCACCTCCTTCCCCGAGCCCCCTAACCCCCCCCCCCCCCAGACCCCCCCAGGGCAGAGCCCGGCTCCAGTTGAGCTTCACATAGTTAAACTAGCATCACAAAGTCGCCTCGCAAAGTCGAGTATCCACTTCTTCCTAAACAGTTCAGACAGATATGTATGAACTTTTATGAAATGTCCAAAAATAAATTAAAAAGTAAAATTGCATGTTTTTAAACTGACAAAAACAATCATTTCATGTGGCGGTGATATGCATTCAGAGAGATATGTTTCAGTTGTCCGGAAGGGTAATGGCATTACAAGCTGCTACTGAAGACTCAAGCTGCGAACGAGGCCTCGGAGTAGGAAACCCAAACTCAAGAGTTCTGGTTTCAGCGCCATGTGTTTTCTGAGGTAGGAATATTCAGATGTTTCTCTGTGTAACATCAGCCCACTACAGAGAGGGAGCCATGGCACTACTCAGCGTGTGTGAAGTGCATGCCACTAATGTACTACACAGTAATGTACCCACTTATTGTCTGTTGTACGTCCTGGCAGTTAAAAGTAGTACTTAGCATTGTGCAGCATCGTATCCAAGCTATCTTTGTTGATTACGGTGATTGGGTTAACCTAGCGATTTGTCGTGCTTGGCACTTGTTCCTATGAACATCCTTACTGTACAGCGATAAATTGTTGTTTCTCCTCCTAAAGGTAGGTAGAGGTAGACTGACCAGCCCCTCACCCCCCTAACGACCCTGTTCCACCCCTCCCTCATTAGTACTGCTCAACAGCCCCTCACATGTGACCTCAGCAGACGAAGAACCCTGGATCACTAGTGCAGTGTCAAGGAAAGCCATACCGCAGCCAAGACCCTGCCGTCAAGGTGTCTTTAACAAGGTGCTGTCTGTGATGTCTGGAGGGAGTGCTTAGTGCTTACCCACAGGAACCGTGAGAAGGCCAGTCCAAGTCTGCTTAAGTTTGTGGTGGATTCTCCTAACCACAAATGCCCCTCGAAGCTCTTTACGATGTGTTTATGGACACGCTTGCTAACTGGGCATCATTCTGGGCATGTTGCTCCTAGTCTGCACCAACCAGGGCTGGCCTCCCCCTACACCGGATGTTCTGCATATTAACACTGTAGCCTGCGGTTAAACAGCAGATACTCTGAATACGCGCCCGTGCAGGCACGCACACACACACATGCAGACACACACACACACACACACACACCACACACACACACACACACACACACACACACATACATACACGCATGCACATGCAACCACGCACATACACACCCAATCATCCATCCCAACCCACCCAACAAGACAGACACACAATACACACACACACACACACACGTGAACACACACACACACACATCTATCAAAACACACACACACACACACACACACACACACACACACACACACACACACACACACACACACACACACATCTATCCACACACACACACACACACACACACACACACACACACACACACACACACACACACACACACACTATCTGACCCAGACTCGTATCCCGGAATCATCTCCTTCCACAACTGCTATTATTACCCCAAATTCTCTCTTCCTGTCTGAGGGGCTTTCCTCTAAATCCGTCCGCGGTCACCCTACCCCTGGACTCCCTATAGCTCTCATTACCAGACTCTACATCTCCATGAGATGCAGCAGCAGCATTAACATCATTAACTCTCCGTAATCCCTTCCTGCCCATTAATGGAGTGGAACGGGCCTACTCAATCACTCAGACGATGCCGTTGTTTGGTTTATACTGTTTCATTTGAGATTGAGTTCTTAGTGGACGGGCAGTTTCCCTATTCACTCGCATACCCCTCAGGCATACTATTTTCACCATATAACACACAAACGCACACACCAACGCAGAAAGTCACTCACCAGCTTCTGCAAAAGACTCTGCATACCCCCCCCCCCCCTTGCACTTATTGTATGTTGTACTTCCTGGCACGGATGAATTTGTACTTAACCTTGTGTAGCATCTTATACTATCATTGTTGTATACGGGGAATGGGTTAACCTAGTGATTGTGACACTAACAATTTGTTAGTGCTTGGCACTTGGTTCTGTGAACATCCTTACTGCCCCGACAGAGATATAGTGTTGTTTCTCTTTCTTCCGACTAACGTACTTACTGGACTTAAAGGCTCAACTTACCGTTGGCATTCTTGCCACAGATGAGGTGCTCGTAGTTCTGCAGGAGCCCCCACAGCTCCGCGTCGTTGTTCACCGCCGCGCCCAGCGCTTCCGCACCGCATCCCACCGTGTGCTGCGCGCTCTCCGCGCTCCCTGCGCGCCCCACCTGTCTGGCCGCCGCCAGAGCCCGCGCGCCCACCTCCTCCGCCAGGCTCTCCACGCACGCCGTCAGGCAGATGGCCGCGTACTCATGCACACGCACGGAGACGCCGGTCTCCACCATCCACCGGAAGAACCGTCCCACGGACAGCCCCAGTCCACAGCGCGCGGACTTCCTGCGCTGCTGCTGCGCCGCGTCACCGGAACTCATGCAGTGCAGGGAGACGGCCTCGACCGCGGCGGACACGCACCTGTCGGCCAGCCCGAAGCTCAGCACCATCCTGATGGCGCTCTGGATCTCGAACCGCGTGCACCTCTTGTGCAGCTCGCTCAGTCTCTGCGCCTCGCGTGCGATGCGAACCACCGCCCGGCGCAGGTACGCTGAGAGCCGTTGCACCGCCTCCCAGGTGAAGTACGTCTCGGCGCCCGCCACTTTACGCAGGACTCCCTCGAGCTCCTGGTCGGTCCACGGGTAGTCCTCGAGCTCCGGCAGGTAGGGACACGTGGTCAGGAGGTCCCCCGCGTCCTCCGCCGTGACCACCGTGTCCCAGCTGCCGTTCCTGCTGCTCAGGGACCCCGCGCGCTGCCACCACGCGCCGCGGGGAGGCGAGCTCACCTGGGAGCGGGACTGCCTGGAGGATGAGGAGGAGAGGCTGAAGGAGTTACCCGAGTCCGAGGCAACATACCCGGCGTCCAGATTCAGGTCAGCCAGGGTCTTCATCAAGAGGCTGCAGGACATCCCAGGAACTTAGAACAAGGATAAACTACTTAGAAAGTTAACTTTAAGGCGTTTATAACTTCAGGAGCAGCGAGGAGGATGGCAGAGATGTCCCATAAACCAAGCAGGTCCTCCTAAAGCGCTCTCTGACAGCTTTGGTTGTCATAGATGCGCATTGGATTCAACTTTTCAAACTCCTCACACCAGTTGCGCCAACATCGGCCGGAGGAGACTGCCCCGCGGACGTCCACTATATGATGTTTCCCTGACCAATCACAGCGCTTTATTAACGGAACCAATCAGAGCGGGGTCTTTAGTGGAACCAGCGCATCGCTTCGCCTCATCAACGCCATGCAGCGCCCCCGTGTGGACGTCTGGCAAATAGCACACTCGACGTTACATAACTCCGTCATCTCAACCCAAGGCTGGCATGCTTTTTATGACGTTTAAACAATCTGACGTTTTACCGATGCAGAATTGTTGTGAAAAAGAAGGACACACACACCATAGAGAAGATAAAATATGTATTACCTTAGTTGTACAAATCCAGGGATCATGTAGGCTACTATCCATTCCTATTATACGCTACAACAGTTTTCAAAAGACTTGCCGCAGTATATAAAATGTTTGAAGGGACGCAGGAGGAAGTGTTGAACACAAAACCTCTCAACGTTACTTAAAAATTAAGACTTCTCTAGTTTCTGGGTACAGTGCAACACTAGGACATGCTTAACCTAAACGCACCACTAGATGGCGCCCATTCACTATTTCTACCTTCAGAGTTTCAGTATGACCCAGTAGAAATGTCCTGCTTCTCGCTGGTGGTCAACTCCTAAAGGCAATTCAGTTAGCCCTAATGTACTTTTCCAATAAATAATATTGAAAGATGTCACATAGAAGCTAAACGTTATCTTTAGAGCAATGACATTCAGCGTTCAACTCAAGCGAAGCATGCTAGCTCTTGTTCCAATTGTACAACGTTATTGAAAGGTTATGCACTAGTCCTTATTCTTACATTTCTATGTTTCTTTCTAACAATAAATTATTAAACAAGAAAACTTGGCAGTTAAACTTAGCTTATTAGCTTAGGTTAGCGATAGGTTTCAATGTGTACAATCATTCCGACAGTGAGCCAGCTCACTGAGCCAACCTGCAAAGGGTCAGATGCTACGCTAACGTCCACATTACTGGAACTATCTTACAGCCGTCTTCCAAATCACCAGAATCCCTCTGTTACAAAACACGGTAGGACTGCCGATACCAAACCTGAAGCTCATCTAGATAAGGCATGAAGTACAAAAAAATAAAAGAAGACTCTTCTAGCAAACGTTTTACAAAGAACGACTGAGCAAACAAAGTAGCCTACAGTAACATTATAATATTTAACAAAATATCGCAAAACTACAAAAAACGTACATGTTTAAAAAACATACAGATTCTGTTACGTCAGACTAGTATCAGGCTAGTGTCACCAATCCATGTAACCCGCAGTACTAGAACATGAACGTGGTTTTCATATAAAATGTCTTACATTTCCTCCTATAAAAACCTCTTACATGATGTCATCACTGTCCGCTGATGTCCCACGTAGATACTCTTGTGTTTTCGGTTCTTTGAGTCATTCCCCTAATATTATCTTTAATTATTTTTCCCTTCAGGGCCACCATAACGCACGCCATCTGATTCCAGCATCGAGACTGTCTTGTGAGCCTGGAGTCCTATTGGCTGAGCTCGGCTCCGCCTCATGTCGGCCCGGCTCCTCCTCCTCCGGGCCGCGGTGCCTTGCCAATAGGCTCAGGCAGCGTGGGGGCTGGGTGCTCCAGCCGCCGGGCCCCACCGCCGCCCTCAGCGCTGTCCGTCTGAGGGAGGCTCTCGGACCGAGGCAGGCTGGACGCTGACGTCTGCGACGCCGACCGGATCATGGGCGCCGAGTGCGTCCTGGTCATTCCTCCGGGGGCCGGGTCCGGGGGGCCCGCCGAGAGGGTCTCCCTGGCTGCTGTGGGGTCCGCCCTGCCCTTCATGGCCCCTGCCTCTGCCTCGGGGCCTGCTGTGTCGCCGCCCTCGGCCCGGCTTTGAGGAGGTTCTCCAGGGAGCGGCGCGTGTTGAGGAGGCTCACCGTTCTCGGCTCCCCGGGCCCCTGGGGGCTGGTACGGGGGCGGCCCCGCCAGGGGCCCTCCGTCAGGGGAGGGCGGAGCCTGGCTGTGGACGAGGACGGGCTCCGGGGACGGCAGGGGGGGGCCTTCCTCTGCATCGAAGGCCTCCAGGTCCCGGGGGTCCTTGGAGGGGCTCTGGTCGGGGGAGATGGCGTCAGGCTGGTGGGGGATGATGTGGAGGCTCAGGGCGCCCGCCGCGGGCGACTTCCCCCCGCCGGGCTGCACCGGACTCAGCACCACGGGCACCTCCTGCCCCAGTGGCTCCAGGGGCAACTCCTCCGCCTTACCTGGAGGGAGACCAGAGGAGCAGGGAGATATCAGCCTCAAGCACAGCTAGGGCCAGGCATGGCCTCCTGCCATAGATAGGTAGATAACACTTTACTGTCATTCAGGGGGAAAATTCTAGTGTTAAAGCACAGCAGGGTTAAGTGTCTTGCTCAGGGACACATCAACACTCAGCTAGGAGGAGCTGGGGATCGAACTAGGGTAAGTGACATCATCATGAGCAACCCTCAACCAATGCACAAAGACCAATTGCAGTAACCCCTTTCCACCAGAGGCAGAGCTGTGGGCGTCCTGGACTGTAAAGAGAAGGCTGGGGAGAGCTTGTTTTCCTGCACCTGGGGGGGGGAGGTCGAGCTTCATCCGGCGCAGCTCCGTCATGGCGGTCTGCAGGTGCTCCACGACCGCGTCGTCGCTGCTCAGAAACGTCTGGGAGATCCTCTCCTGGAGGAACTCCCGCAGCTCCTCAAGGGACATCTTCTGCAGGTACTCTGGTTCATTAATCGCACACGCACACACGCACGCACACACACACACACCCACACAGAAAAGTTTAACCAGACAATTGAATAAAAATAACAGCAAAGATTCTGGGGAAACAATGTATTTTTGACCTTGCTGTATCTGATTGGCTCAGCCTGGTGCCATGTGAAACCACTCAGCACCAATCTGATCCCATCAGAATTGCATGAGCCCGCCCCCTTATTCCCCTGTATGAGTTCAGTGGCCTGTCTGCGTACTTCGGTGTATCTTCAGGGTGGTGTAGGCCATGGCGGTCAGCAGCCTCTCTCCCTCCAGGATGAAGATGTCCCACAGGCGTAGGGTCAGCGTAAAAGGAGTCTGAACGGAACACAAGGAAGTCAACACACCACCACCACCACCACCACCACCATCACCACCACCACCACCACCACCACCATCGTCACCACCACCACCACCATCGTCACCACCACCACCACCTCAACCACCACCACCACCACCACCACCCCCACCCCCACCTCAACCACCACCACCTCCACCACCAGCACCACCACCACCTCAACCACCACCACCACCACCACCACCACCCCACTTCTCTCCCCCATGGCTGCTGCTCTCTGCTACTTCCTCCAGGCCAGCGGTTGCACATGCAGAATGTGTGACACCGGAGCCTCGCTGCATCCCTCTCCGAAGTCAGGGGGTTTGTTGGGTTCTCTCCCAGAACCACAGGATCCGTGCAGGCCCATCTACCCAGGACCCCGCCGGGCCCACCAGGGCCACAAAGTGCTGACAGCAGCCGGTCTGCTCCAGACCGCTGCGCCGTCGCACGGTTGTGGCTTTCGGGGGCGAGGGGGAGGCTAATAGTAGTTCATCCCTAACCAGTCTTAATGTTCCCTCTTTAATATCCTCCTCGGCCCATACCACCAGACCTCAGCTTTATTCAAACCCGTTTATTTTCGGTGCAGGAATCATAATTGTAGGCATGCAGAATAAGGTCAACTTTCTGCCAAAGGGCTTTATTATTAACGTGCATTCCCGAAACAACGAAATAAATATTAGAGAGAGGAGCAGAGGACGAGAGGCAAAGGCAAGGCGATAAGAGGGGAAAGAGATGGAGGTGGAGGGATGTCAACATGGGCAGTGTGTGTGTTGCTTTCTCACCCGGTCAATGAAACACTGCAGAAACCATTTGGTGCTGTAGATCCCAGCAGACATCTGCTCTCGGTCCTGAGAGGGGAAAGACAGAATGACACAGATGGAAATATATTATAGAATATATTATAGATTGTCAACTCAGTCAAGTTGTTATCCTGCTTTTCTTTCGCAGATGGTTATAGCCATGCCCGAGTATTGTCTGTGTACGTGTGTATGGGCGAATGCATCAACCCTCATGTGTGTATGCATTGCATAACCAACTCCGCAGTAATCTCACCAGATGCTTCTTCAGCTTGGGGATGAGTTTGGAGATGATCTGATCGTGATGGGCTTGGAAACGCTGCAGCTTGGGGAAACCCGGCACGAAAAACCCTTCAGTGGACAAAAGAGAGAATAAAAGCTTGATTGCTGTCCACCCCACCTCACACTTCCCCATCTCAGGGGCCCCTCCCTGGCTGATACCCTCGACCCCAGGGCTCCCCGGCCCGCTGCCGCTCACCGTGCATGCCGTGCCTCTGGTCGGTCAGCAGCTGACACAGGGCCCAGAAGGCGTCCTCCTCGTTCATGTACATGAGCAGCAGGGCGGCCACCTGACTCATGCCCTGGCAGTAGCTCACCTCCTGCAGCGGGACGGGAGGGCACAGACGGAGAGACGGACGAAAGCTCTTATTCTCTGCCTCTCTAAACTCCACCTTTTGCAACGGTTGACTCGGGCATACAGAATGCTATCTCTGTTGTATACGGGGAATGGGTTAACCTAGCGATTGTTAGTGCTTGGCACTTGGTTTTAAGAACATCCTGACTGTACCGACAGCGATATAGTGTTGTTTCTCTTACGTCTGGCAAATGTACTTATTGTAAGTCGCTTTGGATAAAAGCGTCTGATATATGACCTAAATGTAAATGTAGTTTTCTTGCTCTCTATGCTACGGTTAACAATGGGGAGCAGGGGGAGGGATGGGAGGGAAACGGGACGGGACAGGGGACAAAGGAGAGGAGATGGGGGACAGGGAACACATGCAGTTATCGTTGAGCCCTTATTGACTGTCCCGGCTTTTGTCCATGCAGAATCAATCAGGCTAACGTTGAGCTCACCTTTTTCGAACGCCTGTCTCGTGTATGTGTGTGCATGTTTCTAACTAAGCGAGGGCTAATGGTGGGAATGGGGGGGACAGACTCACCGTGTTGTAGACCGAGTAGGCAGACAGAACGTTGAAAAGGGCCTGCTGTCTGTGGGGACGGAAAGGGAGAAGGAGAGGGAGAGAGAGAGGGATGGAAAGAATGAGTACACTAAATTGGGATGACAGAGTTAGATTCAGCACCAAACGCGCTTCTTACAAATACGCTGACGTTTCAGTGTGGAACTTTAATGTTTAGATAAACCGCCTGAGAAAGAAAAAGTAATGTCACAGCAGAAGTGCTACGTTTTAAGCCGACGTATTTAAGTGTTTCTTTGAGTTCACTGCTGCTACAGTTTGAGTTTCCATCGCCTCGCTCTTCCCTTCAAGCCTGTGGCCCATTAGGCAGTCAGTGACATCATGCCATCGCTGGCTCAGGTTCCAAACAAACCCAGCACAGTAAAAACACTGAGACTCACTCTCTCCCACTCTATTCCTCTCTCTCTCTCTCTCTCTCTCTCTCTCTCTCTCTCTCTCTCTCTCTCTCTCTCTCTCTCTCTCTCACTCTCTCTCACTCTCTCCCACTCTATTCCTCTCTCTCTCTCTCTCTCACTCTCTCCCACTCTATTCCCCTCTCTCTCTCTCTCTCTCTCTCTCTCTCTCTCTCTCTCTCTCTCTCTCTCACTCTCTCTCTCTCTCTCTCTCCCACTCTATTCCCCTCTCTCTCTCTCTCTCTCACTCTCTCCCACTCTATTCCTCTCTCTCTCTCTCACTCTCTCCCACTCTATTCCCCTCTCTCTCTCTCTCTCTCTCTCTCTCTCTCTCTCTCTCTCTCTCTCTCTCTCTCTCTCTCTCTCTCTCTCTCTCTCTCTCTCTCCCACTCTATTCCTCTCTCTCTCTCTCACTCTCTCCCACTCTATTCCCCTCTCTCTCTCTCTCTCTCTCTCTCTCTCTCTCTCTCTCTCTCTCTCTCTCTCTCTCTCTCTCTCTCTCTCTCTCTCTCTCTCTCTCTCTCTCTCTCTCTCTCTCTCTCACTCTATTCCTCTCTCACTCTATTCCTCTCTCTCTCTCTCTCTCTCTCTCTCTCTCTCTCTCTCTCTCTCTCTCTCTCTCTGTCCATCTGTTTCTCTCCATCTCCATCTTGCTCTGTCTCTCCATCCCCCTCTCTCTACCCCTCTCTCTCCATATGTTTAAGAAAAATCTAAATTCCCTGTGGTGCTGACGACACAGTTAGCGTAAACTGTTTCCGTGCGCATAATCCACAGTAATTACGTTATATAAACGGTTTACTTTTAAAATGAGCCTGGATGCAAACATAGCAGAACTACATATACACATTTCACATCCACTCAATCGACTTGCTGCACTAAACCCCGGCTGAAACATACGTTCTTGAGCCCTTCTGATCTGTTTCAAAGGCTTTTTTTATCCTCAGCATTCATGCAAACACTTTGATCCACTTTTATAGGCTGTCGGTTTCAGGGTCAATAAACTTGTGTTTAGAGTCAGAGTGTAACGGGATTGGGGAACCACATCAGGGGCAGCAGCTGCCTCCTCTCCTCTCAGAGCAGCAGTGGGCCCGGGCAGGGGGGCTGCGTGGGGTGAGGCCAACACTCACTTGACCCCGAAGCGGTCCATGAACATGATATGGTTGCGGAAGGTCCTGTTGATGTCCAGGTCGATCTGCTTGATCTCAGAGGAGTACAGCGTGGCTTGTTCCTTCATTCTCTAGTGCACGGCAACAGGGGGAACAAAGGGAGGTTAGCGATGGGATGTGGGAACAAATGTAGAGGGAGTTTCTGTTTTAAACTAATTGTGTCAAAATAATAGGTGTTAAATGTTAGCATTAATTACAATGCAGAGCAATACACTTGGGGTGGCATATGGCTCAGGAGGTACTTGTACGTTCACACTAAAAGCTGTAAAAGATGCAAAATCGCTGAATAGCTCAAAACGCAACGCTGTCCGAAATATTTACAGCTCATATCGCCCTTGCGATTTTGCTTTTCCATTTAAAGGAGCCGCGCTTTTTGCCTGCACGCTCATAGTTGAGGCAAGTGCTGCTGCTGATGCCGAGCCACAAAAACACAAGATAGTCATACGTTTGGTCAATAGAAAAAGAATAATAAGCACGAATACATGCAACACTGAATAACTAATTAATGGAGCGATTGCTTATATGCTAGATTATAGCTTAGTTGATCGCTATCGTGTGTGTGTGTGTGTGTGTGTGTGTGTGTGTGTGTGTGTGTGTGTGTGTGTGTGTGTGTGTGTGTGTGTGTGTGTGTGTGTGTGTGTGTGTGTGTGTGTGTGTGTGTGTATAATTGATAATTATGGTACAGATCCGCTCAACGGGGGCATTTGTGCCAGGCAGACCCACGGCAAACTAACAAATTAGAACTAGATTTTTGTGCGGTATCTCCCTGCTTCTGAAATACACGCACATCTCCACCCACCGCTCGTCCGCTGGTTTCCATCAGCATTCAACTGTGCGACCATCCCTGTCCCATGCGTGTTGCGTAATGCGGATTGCGTATGCCCTCACAAATTGTTGAAATCATGTGCTGGATGCTTTATTCTTTCTATGTGTTTTTAAGTTATTGATCGGGCTATAATAAGACCACGTTGGCTATGCAATCGCGGACAAATTCGATGCCCTGCAATAGACGCAATTATTCTCTCACGCACCATGATGAAGGAACAAATGTGTGGTAGGAAATAGGAACTTAAGTTCTCACGTATGTTTACTGGGACCCACGCCAGCGAGAGACATCTACATTCCGATTGGCTGTCGGTCATTTACAGCCGAAACGCTACTAGCTCATTTGCATAGAGTTGAGCTGTTTTCAACTCTCATTTGCAGCTTTACAGCTTTGAAGCTATCACTCAAGCGTTTTATCGCTCCTCTCGCTTTATCGCTCATGTCTAATAGAAAGTGAATGGGCGTTTATCGCTCAAAACGCTTTACAGCTTTTGGTGTGAACGCACAAGTAGAGCGGGTTGGCTGGTAACCAGACGGTTGCTAGTTCAATTCCAGGCTCCTCCTAGCTGGTGTCGAGGTACATGCTTGACACAGCCGTCGGTGTGTGACAGTATGTGAGGCAATATTGTAAAGCACTTTGAGTTGCCACTGGTTAGAAAAGCACTGTATTAATGCAGTCCATTAACCATTTATCTGTCAGTGTGTATCTTATGTCGCCCACCAACATAATCAGCCTCACGCCACAGGAATGAGTGTGGGTGTACTGAGAGGACATACGTGCATACTATTAATAAACAATGGCTGAAACAATAGCTGTGTAGAAACAAGGGGATTTCATCTCAGGTCTCCCACGTACAAATCAAAAGGTGGGTATGTGTACGGGAGAGTGAGGGGGTTTCCGCGCTCTGATATTTGTGTTTGTAACAATTGGTCGCTGGGCTTCTCTGTGGGTTTTTAATACCTTGTATTTGCCTTCGTTTTCCTTCTTCATCTTTTCAACATCCAGGATGAGAGCCCAGGCCTGTCCTCTGAGCTGTAGAGGAATGCCCTTATAGACTCTCTTCACCATCTGACCAGGAGAGGAGGGGAGGGGAGGAGAGAGGAGGGGAGGAGAGGGGGGAGGGGAGGGGAGGGGGGGAAAGTGGAGGATGAGGAAGAGGAGGGGAGGAGAGGAGGAGGGGAAAGGGGAGGATGAGAGGAGAAGGGGAGACGAGGGGAGAGGAAGGGAGGAAAGGAGGGGAGAGGGGGGGAAAGGGGAGGAGGAGGGGAGAGGGGGGGAGGAGGGGAGAGGAGAGGAGGGGAGGGGAGAGGAGGAGAGGAGTAGAGGAGAAAAGGGGAGGGTAGGAGAGGAGGGGAGGGGAGAGGAGGGGAAAGGAGAGGAAGAGAGGAGGGGAGGAGAGGAGGGGAAAGGGGAGGAGGAGCGGAGAGGAGAGGGGAGGAGATAGAAGAAGGAATGGAGGTTAAGCAGTGGGATGCATTTTAGTCTAAATGCCTTCAAATGCCTTCATTTTGTGCACATGCCTACATTTGATTAATGTATTTCATTGGGCGGGAGAGCTGGGACATTGTTTATACTCACTCTTTCACTGTTTCTGTATTTCTCCCACTTCTTCACCATCTTCAGCCATTTCTCCACCCTCTCAATTTCTTGCTGCTTCCGCTGCCAAGGAAATAGACGGAGATAGGGTGAACGCCTGTGTGTCGCACTATAACTAGATAAGCAGAAAGGATGAGTCGAATGCTCCAGATAATACATGTATCTATTGAGCCGTTCCTTCTCTGTGGAGCTTCGTTTATAATAACATTACTTTTAGTACATTTGTCCGAAGAAAGAAAAACAACACTTTGTCACTGTCGGTACAGTTAGGATGTTAAAAGAAACCTTCCCCAACCATATCATGTTCAATTGCTAGGTTAACCCACTCTCTTTATGCAACAAAGATTCATTGGGAATGTTGCTACAGGGAATGTGAATGGGGGAAGGGTTAGATCGGGACGCACACACACACACACCTACACACACATATATACACACACACGTAAACGTACTGTGCTAGCGTGCCTGTCTAACTCACCTTCTCCTCATACGCAGTGGGGGCCGCTAGGTCATTCTCACTAGTAGAAACACACAGAAACAACAGGGTTACTCCACGGCAGGCCATGGAACTGCTCCCAATGTGTGAATGGCTGACAGCCGGACCGCTGTGCCGGTGAAACACGCCTTACTGCATGAAGCCGAAACGGTCTGTGACTCGGTACACGCTGTAGTCAGCATCCTCCCAGGGGTCGATGTCAACACCGCCCTGCCTGCCCTGTACACGCACACACACACGCACACACACACAAAAGCACACACACATACACACACACACACACACGTACAGACACACACACACATGCATGGCCCACGCACACACACACACAGACATGCATAGCACACACACACAAAAGCACACACACATGCACACACACACGTAACAGCACACATGCACAAACACGTCACGTACGGACACACACGTACAGACACATGCACACACACAAAATAATTAATCGTACTAAATTGTCACATTCTTTTTTGTAGTAAAAACTGCAAGGAGAAATGTCTAAATGAAGCATTTTATGGATTCAGAAATTAAGAAGAACACGTTGTTAGTACAAGCCTATCATACAGTAGCATGATGTCTGTGACTGATATTCATAACAGGCATGGCCTAGCAGAGAATGTGTTCACGGTTCCATAAAAACACAGACGATGTGACTGTGTTGACACAGCAGGCGGAGGGCCAGCTCTCACCAGACAGCCACATGGAAACACACCGATGGGCCTGAGAAACGTGAACAAAGGCAATGATATGGATCTGATCCTAGACTGATTCTATCTGAGACCCCCCCCCCCCCCCTCCCCAGAGCCACTCTTCCAGCTCTATGAAAGTCAAACGTCTAAAAATAGTTTCCAAACAGAGGCTGTCTAGCAAGGGGAGAGAGAGGGATGCAGAGGGAGAGGGACAGAGAGAGAGAGAGAGAGAGAGAGAGAGAGAGAGAGAGAGAGAGAGAGAGAGAGAGAGAGAGAGAGAGGGGGGGAGAGAGAGTGAGAGAGAGAAAGAGAGAGAGAGAGAGAGAGAGAGAGAGAGAGAGAGAGAGAGAGAGAGAGAGAGAGAGAGAGAGAGAGAGAGAGAGAGAGAGAGAGAGAGAGAGAGAGAGAGAGAGGGGGTGGGAGGGACAAACGGAGAGAGAGAGATGGAGAGGTTGAGAGGAATAGGGAGAAGAGTGAGAGCAAGAGAGAGAAAGTGAGCAGAAGGACAAGGGAGAGAGAGAGGGAGAGAGAGAGAGAGAGAGAGAGAGAGAGAGAGAGAGAGAGAGAGAGAGAGAGTTAGACAGAGTGAGGGGGAGATTGACAGAGAAAAATAGAGAGAGAAACAGAGAGAGATAGGGGGAGTGAGAGAGAGAGAGAGAGAGAGAGAGAGAGAGAGAGAGAGAGAGAGAGAGAGAGAGAGAGAGAGAGAGAGAGAGAGAGAGAGAGAGAGAGAGAATGAGCAGGGATGGTAGACCTGAAATGGGGGCAGTAAAAGGGGTGACATCATTCTAGGACAAGATTCTCTCCAGAACGCGGGAATCTCCTGGGCCTCCAAGTCAGAACACCGTGTCCCCCTCTGAGCAGGGGACCCAGTGCCCTCCACCCCTTCTGCTGAGGTCTGGGTCTGACCTGGGGAGGGACAGTTGGGGGGGTGGGGGGGGGGGGCAGCCACTGTCATGCTGGGAGAGGATTCGGTGTGTCCCCGAGGACACTGTCAGATAAATCACTACGGACCGCGTCACAGCTGTAGCTGGGGCTTGATGAGGCCTGTCCCGCAGCTCCCCAGTGGGCACACCCACTCACACTCAGTCACACGCACACACACTCAGAGACACAGTCACACACACACACACACACACACACACACACACACACACTTGCACCCTCAATCACATGCACTTTCACTGACTCAGTCCCACTCCCACCCTGTCTATACCGAGCCGCGGAGCGACGTTTGACCTCCCATGTGTCCCTGTGTCTAACCCCTCCCGTTCCCTTCTGCGTGGCTGTTCTTCGCCCAGCGGCAGGATAGTGAGGTGGCTTAGGAGTTTGACTCCCATCCAGAATGTTCTGGGCCCCAGCCATGAAAGCCTCTGTAAATAATATGGACTCAACGTCTGTGTCATCACTCCACGGTTTACGCACCACCGCCATGGAGCCTTTTTTGCCACCAGCAGCGGAAACTGTCTGTATCTGGCACGTTGGGGGCGGGAAGTGAATACTTGCTTTGCAGCAATCGACACCCTTTTTTTTTATTAAATCAACATTTCAAACGAGACCTCGACAAATACACAACTAAGTGCAAGATCTCTAACTCCTTTCTGCAGCCTTAACACATGCATCAGGATTGACAGTCATACTTTTTGGACAAAGCCTCTGATAAATGACTAAACAGTCATTATTATTATGTTTTTATTATGCATTGTTCTTGCATCGACATATATGCAGCATGCAAAACAACTTAAGGGGCACTTAAACAACAGTGCTCTGTATTCGACCAGGAATATCTAAATACATGAAAACCCACACACAATCATTCAGTGAAACCCACACACACTCATTGAGTCACTCTTTGCGTCCTTGTTCCTGTGCCTGCAGCCTGCTTTGACCCTTAACCTATCGTTATGTGGGCAGACGGAGATGATGCAACTCTCACTACAAGGCAATGTACTTTATAATAATGGCTATTTATTAGAACATGGAACATGTTTAAAACCCTCTGAAAGTCAGCATCAGACGAAACGTGGTGCCGCGTTTCCGATCCATGCAGGCAGGCTCACCTGGGCATACTTCAAGATGATATCGGCTCGTTCCTCGGCGATCAGCTTCTCAATGTCTTTCTTCATGTCAATATCTGGAAAGAGGGAGAGGGACAACATCATGGTTTAACAGCAGGTAGCCACAAAACACAATAACACTACTTACGGAAAAACGAGAAGGGAAGAGAAGAGTAGACAATCCTCT
Organism: Gadus morhua; assembly: GCF_902167405.1. Lineage (NCBI taxonomy): Eukaryota > Metazoa > Chordata > Actinopteri > Gadiformes > Gadidae > Gadus > Gadus morhua. Next base: position 3,089,359 of record NC_044061.1, on the reverse strand, counting down.
GGTGCATGTGGGCGACTTTGTAGCCTCCAAACCACTCCACCACTCTGCCAGCGCGGTTTCAAACTTGGACCGATGACTGGGGTTACATAACAACTCATCACCACATCGACTGTATGGAATGGACGTGAGCCGGGTCATTGGATCAGGGTTTGATCAGGTAAAAAGCTGATTGTTTATCACCATAATAGATGAGCATAGGTTAATTTGTGAACAGTAGTGGACAAAACTGCAAGGCCATCAGCGATGCAGGGCATCTCTTGGTCGGCTTTCGTAACTAGGAACTGTGATTTTCTTCCTACGCTTCCTACACACCCACCCCCAGTACACGCCTCTCTGACATCTGCCTCTCGTCTGCAGCACCATGCCTGCTGACTCACGGTCTGTCGGTGCCGATGATGCTGCTGATATCTAACTCTATTACAGGGAGACGATATGCACATTGGAAATGCATGTCTGACAGCGCACCTTGAGTAGTTACCCTTGATTGGACTATTTATCACGATGTTGAAGTGTAATGCATATTCAATATTGTATAAATCCCCCTGATTACTGCGGACAATCAATTATACCCTGACTCTGGCGTACCTGAACACATGCCTTCCATTCAATTAACTCTGAGTGCGCCTCGTATTGATCATGAAACCACAGAGGTTCCAGGTTTGGGCCGCCTTGCCCGGGAGCAATCAGCCCAGCGGCCTGGAGAGCCCAGCGGCCTGGAGAGCCCAGCGGCCTGGAGAGCCAAGCGGCCGGGATGGTCCATCAGAGAGAGTCGCGGGCTCTGTGGACAGCCTGCAAGCTCTCAATCAGTAATATAATCGCCCTGGGAACCGTCAGCTCTGCCCGCATGCGCCCTATTACTGCCCTCCCTCACCCACACACACACACACACTCCCACACAGACCTCTCCCACACACACACACACGCACAAACACACACACCGAGCTGCTGTGTTCATCAGCACCGAAAACATGACAGGAGAAAGAAGCTCTGAATGAAATCCGAAACGCTCGCTGTCTTTCTGTTTTTGTGTTTATGCGCGCACAGCGTCGCACAACGACGCACAGCGACGCACAACGACGCACAACGACACACAACAACGCTGGCCTTGGTGTGACGCGGGGCGTGTGTGTGTGCGGTTGGATGTCGACTCCGAAACAAAGCAGGGAGGATATTATACTGGATTATCCACATTCTCTAGGGGGATCTTTACAAATTCCCAGAGTCACAATCCGGATGCACTAGAGGGCACATCCACCATTTGGATTAGGGCGATCGCTAAAGCGGGATTATGCAACCAGAGTCATGTTATTCCCAATCTGGGAATGAGTCGAGAACAAAGGGCTGTTGGTTCTGGTGTTCCACTATGGTCCATGATGAAGTAAGCTGGAAGGTTGCTAGGCCCTCCCATAATGCACCTCTGTACAGTCAGCGTGTCAGACCTGCCCCGTATCAGATCAACGCTTGGGATTGGCTTGATGCAGGCCAGGTGGCAGACACCAGAACCAGAGCAAATTAAACATGAGCTCACAGATCCGTCTTGTACTCCCCCTCACACCGCTCCTACGCACTTATTGTATGTTTGGACGTCCTGGCACTTATTGTACACGCTTGTGGTATGTTGTACGACCTTGCGCTTAAAGATATCTTATCCAAGCTATCTTTGTTGTCTACGGGGAATGGGTTAACCTAGCGATTGTTAGTGCTTGGCACTTTTTTGCACTATTAAAATCCTTACTGTATCCTTACTGTACCGACAGCTGTACCTACTGTAGGTTGCTTTGGATAAAAGTGTCTGCTATATGCCCTCAATGTTAATGTTCCAATGCTATGGCTGTGTGGCTTCATGGAGAGATCCCTGAATCTCCCTGAAGATCAGTCCTACACTAGCTCCTACATGAGGTCGCTAAACATTTATCCTGCCGGTAATTGGCTGAACACACGGTCTTGAACTTTGTCAGAACAGAACGGAGAGAGTTTGGGAGTGAAAAATGCCGAAGCTGCTTCCAACATAGTAATGATACTTTAAACCCATCATCAGAGCCATATGGCCGGGGCCCGCATGCGGTCAGCAGCAGCAGCACACTGGACCAGGCTGTGGTAGACTGGCCCGGTCCCAGTTCCCCTGAACGATTAGAGGGAGGCTACAGCCGGCCATCCAGCCAGTCACTATTTAAGGGTCGAGGCTACAGAAACATGGACAGTTGTTTCAAGGAGCCTCATTCCTGCTCACTCGGACAACTGTGTTCAGAGGTAGAGTACAGTGTGTTCAAAAAGCCTTGTTTTACTACGGTAGGCCAACGACCACTATAGGTTTATATTTAACACTCTCCGGACATAAAATGTTCATTCAAATGCACTGGTGATGAGGTCACAAAAACACACACACACACACACACACACACACACACACACACACACACACACACATGCACACACTCAAGCACCTAACACACACACACACACACACACACACACACACACACACACACACACACACACACACACACACACACACACGTCACTTTGTTTTGGAATGCAGCTGCAGATCAGCTGTTTGCTTCTGGATACCCAGACTCCACCGAACCGGCGATGAACGCTATAATCAATTGCGTACTTGATCAGTCTATACTTTATTACTGAGACCCCAGGATGCATTCCGTTGAACGAGGCTCATAATCAGGGCAGATGATGCTCACGTTGAATAGGGACGCGATTTTGGTCTTATTCATCATTTTTCGTGGAGCGAGGGACGATTACATCGAACCCGCAGTCGATATAATTACGAGCGATAATAACCCACATCTGGAAAAACATCCATAGGCAAATCCATAGGGTAATGGAGACCGCGGACATTGACTCACATCACTTATGATAAACAAGGAGAATCCATAAGCTGTATGAGTATAAACTGCGAGTAGAACATAGAATAATAGAAAATATGCATTACCGTGTTGGTGGGTTATCTCTCTGCGCTGTCAGTGCAGACACAACGCTGACAATCTGCTGCAGGCATCCTTTTGTCGCTTGTGTAATTCGGGATCCAGCCGCGCTGTCACCTTTCCGCCGAGTTGACAACAATAGCCGCTCTCCTCCGAGCATCATCCCGTTGTGGTGAGCAAACACGCAACTCAGGCTCTGGGCCACGGGATTGGCTGCTGGTCCGGGGTCACGCGATTGGCTGCTGGTCTAGGGTCCCAGGCTCCGACTGAGCAGGCGCGGCGGCGTGGCACCGAGCAGCCGATCTGTCCCCGTTGCCCCATAACTCTCAGAGCAATCAGGAAAACGGGGATTTGGAGACACTTGGGGGGCGTCTGCAAAAATAGACCTACATACGCACATATATTTATATATCCATTTAAGCCCATTCATGAATATAGCCTGCTTTATATTTTATATTGCAAATAATCGTTCAGAATACATGGAAATAACGTAAACACAGAAAACGGCATTAACGCATTGCATTGGACGTTTGGATTCTGATCTGGTGACATCTGTTGGACAAGTACAGAACTACAGAGAGGATACGCACACATTTATCGGTAAACAACTAGGCTGGCCTACTTATGAAAAGGCCTGAATCTTATCTATTCCATGGTGTAAATAATTCATAAAAATACAAAAAAATAACATGAAACACAGAAAATGTATTTGATTTAAACTTTTAATTCACTGGGAATTATAAAAAGGTATTGTGGAAACATGGATTTGCAAATGTGCATGGCAGATAAGATAGGTGTGACCTTTGACCTGTATACGCTTACAAAGTATATATAAAAACAATGTTTGAGAAAATGTAGCCATTATTCCCCCCCACCAAAAAAAAAAGAGTCATTTACAAACAATATTTCAAGGTAACATGCTTAGTTGTATTTTGCCAGTCTTGCAGTTTCCCTACTCAAACTTCCTAAAAAAGGAGTAGTACTGTAATTAATACTGAAACAGTAGGTTTGGGAGTATAGCTGCATGATTGTATGGATTTAGTGGGTAATCTAATACATCTGTGTACACTGGCATTCATGCTCTTCTCTGTCCATCTGTAATCCAATGCCTCCAACTGTATCTGATTGGCCAATGTACTGTAGGTCCGTCCAATCAAATATAGCCAGAGACAAACTGATATATTTCAATATAAAATGGAGAAAGTTAATGTTATTTATCTTATATACCTGGCGTTTTTCTCTTCTGGCTGGTATCTTTGTTAAATTTCCGATACAGCCCGACCTCACTGGAATAGTTTGATAAAAGTTGTTATCTTTGCGTTGGTCTCATTTCACAGTCTTGCTTCAGTGGAGGTCAAGTTCTGGCTAAATCTTCGATGATCACCAGACGACTGGGATCAGTATGGATTCATGTACAGTAGGAGTAGACATGCTATACCAACACCTTCAGTGTCTTCCAATCCCCATCTCCCCATGAAAACTACAAATAAACACACACACACACACACACACACACACACACACACAAACACACACACACACAATAAACCTGATAAAACCTCCCTTTCCTGCTCCTCGTCGCATCCCAAACAGAAGAAGACATTTGGACAACAACGGGACGAGAACGTTTGTTGAAACAAACGTGCGTCTTGGCAATATGACGACTGTGCAAGGGGTGCCATGTGAGGCTCAAGGAGGAGGTTAAAGACGGCAGAAGGCAGCGTAATGGCAGGCAGAGACACTATCTGATGCTGCTGGGTCGTAGCTCTGGTACACTTCCAATGGCTTCTGGTTCGGTTTCTATGGCCTCCATGCATTTACATTTAGTGCATTTAGCCGACGGTCCAGGAACCCCACGAGACTCCAATAGCGGTAGCTGGGGAACGAACTAGAAACCTTCTGGTTTCAAGACGACCCTCTCTACCTCCTGAGCTAAGCCGACCATACCATATTGTTATTACTAGAGTACACCGCCGAATCTGCTCTTCGTCTGACGTCAACAGGAAGTGGGGACAGTCCCAGCAGCTCAGTGTAAACAAGGTGTTGGCAGCTGTTAGTTTGGTTAAAGAATAGTGGTTTATAGTCATTAGACAAAGTGGCATGGCCTTAGGTGAGCACAGCGGTGAATCAAATTTGGCGTTTCCACAGGGTTGACCCACAGCCCTGGGTGTTCATCTGGTCAGTTGACCCAGGCGTAGGCCTCGAAGCCATTGTCCTGCCACAGGCGACAGCGCTCATCAGAGTAGCTCTGGACCACCTTCAGCCGGTTGGACAGGAGAGCAGTGGCTGATGGGAACTCTGGCCACTCGTCCACCATCTTCCCTGGAAGTCGGTAAAGAAGGAAGGCAGCAAACAACGTTTAGTCGTCGGCTGGTACTTTTAAAAATGGAAAACACGAAACCATACAATTAAAGTATACAGTATACTGTTCAGACGCTTTTATCCAAAGCGACTTACAAAGGTTTATAAACACATGCAGAACCCAACGGCGGAGTCCAAAATGCGATGCATCCAAGGCGTCTTGCTCAGGGACACCTCGACACTCTGGGAACGTACTAGCAACCTTGCAGTTACAAATCACCCCGCTCTACCTTCTGAGCTAAGCCACGTTGGTCCAATGCACAGTCGCCATACAGCACACATTGCTCTGTTCTGATCCGTACATAGTGTCCGTGGAGACCTTTAAATCCCAATGATCATTATCATTAATATAACAAAGCAATCCTACTAGTTCTGGCAAAGTGGACGAGGTGGTGTCTGAAGAGGAGCTGGAACTCCGTGTCATTTGGGGAGAGGGGCTTCTCCAGGAGGGCCCCCAGGCCGTCGAAGAAGGCCAGGGCGTCCAGCATGTGGAAGGAGAAGCGGCTTTTGTAGGGCACCAGGTCCTGGCCCGAGGGGTTCACCGCGCTGGACGGTGTGTGCGTCACCACGTAGCGATACACAGGACTGCTCAGGGCCGCTGGGTCAACACAACACAAGGCGAGTCAGTTCACAAAGCTCTCTGCTACGATTACCGCCTCAACGGTTGTTGATAACAACTAGGCTTTTCTACTTATGAAAAGGCCTAAACCTTATCTATTCCGTTTTTGAAATAAATATAAATAAATAAATAACAGGAGACGCAGCAAATTGAACTGAAGTATTGCATTTCAACTTTAATTCGGGGGGACTCACACCACGCCATCTGGCCGTGGCTGTTGGCCGTTTTCACACATAACCTTGCTCAACTGGCCCCATTGTTCTCTGGCCTGCATTCACACTATGCCATCTGGCCGTGGCCGTTTGCCGTCGCAACTGCGGCCTGGCCACGGCATCTTTTCCGTGGCGGCCCGTACCGTAGCAGCACACCTCTCCCAAGAGGCCAAGTTGGCCTGGCCTGGCCAGACTGGCCACACTCACACTGGCAGATTTGAGCACGGTTAGGTGTGAAGACGGCCACGGCCAGATGGCCTAGTGTGAGTGCACCCTCACAGTGAATTATAAAAGGGAATTGTGGAAATGTGGATATGAAAATGTACATGGCAGATAAAACTGATGTAGGTTTTACTCCATGACTCTCTTCATGAGTTTGTATAGTGTGTATAATAGTGGGTGTGCCAGGCTCACCTGCTGCCCTGGAGGCCTCCTCGTTGCTGGGGCAGGTCACCCTCATGTCCGACACCATGGTGGTGTAGGCCCGCTCAGGACAGCGGTCCAGGGTGGGACAGGGTGCTGAGCTGGGGTAAAGGTCCAGAGCGTCCTTGGGAAGGTCCTCACCGAAGGGTTTCAGTTTGTCTGAGGCAGAGAAACGGGGGTCAGAACTGGAAATGTTGACTATATAAAATATGACTATCTCTGGAAACATCTTTTTCTAGAAGTAGCCTACAGAATTTTTCCAGAATTACCTTTCTAGAAGTACAGGATCCCTTTAAAAACAATACACTCTGCTTTTCTCCAATGTTTCATAGATTGAAAAGCAGAAAACATTCACTTTACAAAGTTTATTATGATTATTATATGTTTGTTATTCCCTCACAAATCCCTAATTTCTTATCTAGTATTGATAATCATACCTATTACATTGTATACAGGAAGGCAACTCATCAAGGCTCTCACCGGTAACAAACCACTGGTAGTCATCCCAAGTCCAGAGAGAGATGTTTGCAGAAGAAGGGCTAAGGGGGAGAGGAAGAAACATATTCTCACTAATGCAGATGGCGCACACACACACACACACACACACACACACACACACACACACACACACACACACACACACACACACACACACACACACACACACACACACACACACACACACACACAGAGAGTGGTCACCTAAAGTCCGCCTCCTGCTCCGTCGTGCCCACCACGATCGGCACGTCGTTGTAAAATCCTCCTCCACCCTCCGCTAGGGCGTCAGGGAGGACGTGTCCGTCCACGACCACCAGGGGGCCGTAGAACTTCCCTTTGGTGGGCAGGTCCATCATACCGTCTCCAGCCCAGGACGGGTACTCCTCCCACGGGCTGGCCTGGTGGAGGTACAGCAGTGAACACAATGAACGGCAGGAGGTGGAAACGTACGGTGTAGAACGTAAACGCCAGTGTTGTGCCTGAACGCGTTCATTGAACAATAGTTCAATGAACAACTATGTTAGTTAAATTGCCTTCTATGGGCAAAAACTGTTGGTTTATTTGCCGATATGAAATTAACTGCACCCATTCCTTGATTTGTTCTGCCGCGGCACTCCAAACTATTAATTTTGTTCCAATGTTTGTCCAATCCACTCCAATAGTGGTCCTGCATTGAGTTTAAATCCAACTCGAACAAATAAATGGTCAAATTTTAAGTTTCATAGAATATTTAAACATTCCCAGTCTTTGAAACCTTTCATACCGGGCACGTTAAATAAGTGCACGCCCCGCCACTTGTAACACACTTGTAAAATATAGTTGTCAATGAATGGAATGGGTTATTTCAGACATCACAACCAAAATTTGGAATTACAATAAATAATATTGAAATAATTCACTACTTCCTACTGTCCTGTTTTTCTTATAATAATTCTTTATTAAAAAAGACCATTCAAGCAGCAAGTTTCTCCTCATGTTTTTGAGAATATACTGTAGGGGTGAAAGCTGCAACTGCCACTAGTGTGGACTAGGGATGGGCAAAATTATTATTTTCAGGGAACTAGTTCTTTCAGTTCAGTTCACTACAACGATTTGTTTGCTTGATTCGTTCGTTTTGATTTGTTCGTTACGTCAGATTACGTCATTTGACAGGGAATCTCACAGGTGTCTGCCCCCCCCCCACCCGCGAACGGCCCTGAGCATAATTCAGGCGATTTCTAGGCTCTACCCCGTATAAAAAATCGACAAGATACACGATATACTATAACCAAACGTCCCACCAATATTTATACCACTTGCTTACTCTCTATATGTCATTCATGGTTTTATATTTATAATTTTTTTTTTTACTTTACATTTAATTCTTCATTATTCAGGCATTACAGAACTTTCATGGTCATAAATAAAAAATACGAACTGCAGTTTAATTTCTTTGTTTGTTCTTGAATTGACATAGAATGGAGCAAAGACTCCTGGGATTGGGAAATGCGTTTATCCAATAGCAGATGGAGGTGAAGTCTATTTTCGGAAATGTAGGGGGATATATGAGTGGCCCCACGTCGAATGGTATGGCCCAAGATACGTCAGACAGAGGAAGCGCGCAATTTCGACAGTACAACCTTGTCATTTGTTTACCCAGGTGCCATGGCAACACCATTGCTACCTCTCATTGGCTGAATCTTTGAGAACGTTGTAGACTCAATCGATATAAGGTTGCGGGGAGACAAAGCTCTGTTTGTTTGCATATTTTATTTACGTGACCATATTTTTGTTTAATGTTAAAAAAAAAGAATCAAAGAACCAGTTCTTCTTGTTTTGGGGAACCAGTTCTTGTCGTTCACGTTCGGGATTCGTTCGTTGTGAACGATTCGGTCGCCACCTACTCATACCTAGTGTGGACTGAATGGACAGCAACAAAGCATTAAAGCAACAATGGGGAAGGCTGTCCCCTCAATGCTTATGTAACCTTGGTTGGATAAGGATTCAAAATTGGATATGAAGATGATAATTGCGGTATGTGGTTCCATATGGGCTGTGACAATAATTTTGAAAAATAATAGCTTGCAATTTTGTAATATGAACGATGAACTGAACTAGTTCCGTTTAAAATTTGTGAACTGAACTTTGAACTAGTTCATGTAGAAAGTGAACTTTCCCAACACTGACTGTGGTTGTGTGTGTCTGTGAGTCCTACCTGTACGATCTGTGTGACGGACAGACGTCGGAGGCAGGCCAGGTCGGTGCAGTCCGTCTTCCGCAGGAACACCAGGTTGTCTGCCTCAGCCTTCGCCAGCGACGCGTTTTGGACCGTGGAGCCGCTCATGACCACTGCGGCGCTGAACAGACCCTTAGCCAGGGGCGACTTCAGCAGAGTCCACACCGAGGTGCCCCCTGACACACGGGGTCCAAAACACACACGCTTTATTACACAATTATCAACAATCAATTATCATCATCTTAAGTCTCCATCGCACCAGTACATTACAAAACAAATCGAAAAGTACTACAATTACAATACCATAACAGTTTGTACTTTTATGGATTGCATTCGGGAATAAATGCAGTTCATGCATATAATAGAGTAGAAATCTGCAAATATATTATTTCTGTTTGCTAACACCAAATGTATAATATAACACAGTGAAATAATCCACATGCTGACAAAGTGTACTCTGGAAAATGTATATGCAAACAACACAATTGATATTATTATGTAATTATTATATCTCAGCTTAAACACTAGAACGGGATAGACATATTCAGAAACAACTTCTAGATGTTTGTCATGTTACTGAATCCAGCACTTTTGTATACTTCACTTCAATGTAAATAAATGTAGTGTATCAACTTTAACCCAAACCGACGATAACCTTTTATGGTAATTTTGACATTCCACAAAACCAACTGCCCTGGCAGTTTACAGCAGGTTCCTGCAGTTGATCCAGTGTTGGATCAACTTGTACTACAATGATAGAAACATTTCCCAGGTTAAGTGAGGAGAGGTATTTGTTGTTTATGTTCATACCAGAGCTGTGTCCAAATATGGTCACGCTCCCTGGGTCGCCTCCGAAGGCGTGGATGTTCCTCTGAACCCATTGGAGGGCCGCGATCTGGTCCATGAAGCCATAGTTCCCTGGGGAGAGGAAAAGTGTGCCAAAGCAGGAACATAACCACCACTGCATGACTTAGTAAGTACAACACTGATTCCACGTGAGTGAGTGAATCACATGGTTAAAGCGGACATATTATGAAAACAACACTTTCCTGGGATCTGGGGTGTCGTTTTGGGTCCCTGGTGCTCCCACACGCATACAAACTTTGAAATAAGTCTGTACATGATTTTTTGAGTGAGATATGCATTTCTGTGAGGACCCCGGCTAAAGTTTCCAAACGAGTGAGTCAGTCTCGGCGCCCCCTCCTACGTAGGAAGTACGTAGGAGGTACGTAGGAGAACACTTCCGCCTCGTTTCCACATACGTATGTTTTCGTATCCGTGCTTCCGTAAATTTACGGAAGGGGTCGCTAGTGTTTTACGTACGGACATGAATTTATTTACGGACAGCCAAAAAGATGGGGGAACGTATGATAATGGCTGTTTTTAGGAGGCCGGTACTTTGGAACATGAGGATCGACATATACAGAGAGAAAAACAAAACCAACCAGGCTTGGAAAGAGATCGGCGAGGAGTTTGGCCTGCCAGGTACTTACATGTTTTGTGAAAAACATAAAAACTTTCATACGGTATCTCCGTAAAACGACGGCGAAAGCTACATTTTTTGAACGTATATTACGGACATACTGGACAGAAGTTTTACGAAGGGGAGGAGTCTCGGAGGAAAACCGGACATTACGGAGAATCACATAGGAATGAATGGACTTTCGGTCGGAGACGGTTGGATCGCATACGAGAATGTACCTATGTGGAAACGAGGCGTTCCCCACCCCCCTCCAATCAGAGCATAGCTAAGATTTTGTGGACCAGCGGACGAGCAGTTCCGGCGGGGTTACTTACTAGCCAAAATTTGAGTACGCAGTACGTTCCAATTCAGATCTGGCGAAAAGAAGTATACTTCAAGGACCCGGATGCCGTACTCAAAACGGGCTAATCGTGAAGCGTGGATCGAAGGACACTCCCCGTACTCAACGGCAGCCATCTTAGCTACGTAGTGGAAGAGGCGGAGCCAGGCTGAGCCAAAGTCGGCGCATTTTCCACATAGCCTGCATTAATAGTCATTTTGTAGTTTTTATAGTTTTTATAGCTTTTATAGCTGCTAGGCGTAAAGAGTTCACCGTTCAAAGCGGGATGTTTATTGCGGGGGAGGAGCCGCGGCGGCAGTGATCGTAATTTCCGGTAAGTGCACCACGGAGTACTCGATTTGGAAGAGCACTCACATCTGAAAAATTACCGTACTCAAGTGAGTACGGATAGTGCAGATAGTGTACTTCCTCTAAGTATACTCATGGAAGTACGGGTATTGGAACACGGCACAGGAGTCCGCAAACAGCAATCCCTTCTCCTCCACGCTGTGGTTCACTCTGACTGCTCATTGGTCAATGAGCAGCAGCTCATTTGCATTAAAGCTACAAACACCAGAAACAGCGCATTCTGAAGGGACTGAAACAGAGGAGAATAGATATTTTTTCCAAAGCTTCAAAAAAATCTCCTTTAAGGCTAGGGTTGATTTGGAAGCATTTCATTAGTCACATATCTCTTTGTATCCTGAGAGCAGAAATGTAATCAAATAAAACAAAACAGTTCCTCGCCCTGCAGTAAGCACCCGAGGTGTTGGTTGGGCTGCCCTCCCTGTCTCCTATCCCCTGTCTCCTAGCCCCTGTCCCCTATCCCCTGTCTCCTAGCCCCCTATCCCCTAGCCCTCCTAGCCCTGCAGTAAGCCCCTACCTGAAGTGTTGGTTGAGCTGCCCTCCCTGTCCCCTATCCCCTGTCTCCTAGCTGCCCTCCCTGTCTCCTAGCCCCTGTCTCCTAGCTGCCCTCCCTGTCTCCTAGCCCCTGTTCCCTAGCCCCCTATCCCCTAGCCCCCCTAGCCCTCCAGTGAGCACCAACCTGAGGTGTTGGTGGGGCTGCCCTCCCTCAGAACCTCCAGGGCCAGGAACCCCAGGGCACCCAGCCGGTAGTTGAAGCTGACGTAGACCACCCCCGTCTCAGCTGCCAGCCGGGCTGAGGGCGCGTACCCGGGCTCCCCCCCGCTGAGCGAGGTCAGGTACCCCCCGTGGATCCAGACCACCACGGGCAGAGCGGCGTCCGGCTCCAGCGAGGGGGTCCACACGTTGAGGAACAGGCAGCTCTCGCTGCCCACCCTCTGGCCGGCCCGGTCCCGCTGGGGGCAGACGCCGCGGAGGCGGCTGGCGTCCCCCACCCCGGTACACCTGGTCGGCCTGGCCGGGGGGGCCCAGCGCAGCCGGCCCGTCGGGGGGGAGGCGTAGCTCATGCCCCTGAAGGAGTAGGCCCCGTCCTCCTGGAGAGGAGAGCGTGACAGTTTCATTTCCCATCGTAGCTTGGATGGTTCACCCTCCAAAATGGCGCCTCGATATATCACGTTTCAGTTGATACATCATTATATACGTTTTCTTCATAATATTTTGATTTGTATTCTCTTTTATCTGTTGTTTATTCATCTGTTTAGATATCTTTATTCATAGTCATCGTTTTTTTTATTTTCTGTACACAAGGACACATTCAAAATACTCCTGGCACCTGAGTGATCTGTATAAATAAAGGTTGCATCTAGTTAAATCGATTTAAAAAACAGAATAAAACTAAATTAGCGAGTGCTACATTAGTATTAGTACATCCACTTTGACTCACCCATCAACAACATGAAAACAGACTCACGTGTCTCCCCTCGAAAACCCCGACATCGGTGGTGACCCGGGCCAGGTTGCGGGGCAGCGTCTGGGACAAATAGGCCAGGTACGCGGCCAGGCCGAGCATGGAGAGCACGGCCAGGCCGATGAGGCTGATGCATCCCTTCGAGAGCACCAGCAGGGGGCTGACGTAGTTCCTCCGCCGGACGTACTGCACATCCACCTCCTCCTCCTCCTGCACCAGGTAGCGGTACTCTGCCCCCTCAGGGATCTCAAAGGTGTCCTCATTCATCTCCGCTCTGTGCGGGCCATTGGGGACGGAGAGCGACCGTTACTTTGGGGAATAATGATGTATACACAAGAACGCGCACGCACACACCCCTACCCTCACAGACAGAGACACACACGCAAACAGACAGAGACGCATACACACACATATACACACGAGCACACGCACATGTACACACGCCCACACATCACTTGGGTTTGGGACCACCCAACTGAGAAGCACGCACACGCACACACACACACACACACACACACACACACACACACACACACACACACACACACACACACACACAAAGCATTAGGGTAGATGTTTTTGTTTGCCATTTCATTTCGTCTTGTAAAGGCATGTAGTTGTTAAATAACGCGATATTTTTTTAGGAACTATATACGCATGTAAACAGAATAACGGAACCACTGAGCGTCTTCCGTTCCAACCCTGTTGCATTTTCCCTACGACAGCTTCCTGTACGTCTTGTTTCGTTTGGCATAAGCAAGATAGAAAGTGACATATTCTCACTTTGTGTGAGGAGTTGAACTCAAACTCACCATTTCAAGAAACTGCCGCACATGCGATTGACTTTAAGTCGTGATAACAACGATACCTAAAGTGACGCACTTATCTCCTGCTGCGTTACGCGTTACGCGCAGGGAAGGACAGGGAGGGCACTTTGTTCCTAACTCCAACCTTTAAAGAGCCAGTGCACATAAACGCTCAGGGCTGCAGCGTGTGTTGGAGGCGGTGCGATGGTGCAGAAAACACACCAACAACGTGTTGTTATAAATGGTTGCGTTGGGGAGTTGTTTGCAAAGTCAGAGCTGATCATTTGTTTATGATTTTTTTATTATCATTTATTAACTTAACTTTGTATAATTTGATTGTCTTTGTCAACAATAATACAATTCCATTAGATGATTTGGTCCCTGCCTCCGACTGAGCAGGCGCGGCGGCGTGGCACCAAGCAGCCAATCTGTCGCCGTTGCCCCATACGTTTTAGAGCCATCAGGAAAACGGGGATTTGGTGATACCTCGTGGGCGTCTGCAAAAATAGTCCTACTTACACACGCACATAGATTTATATATATATTTCAGCCTATTCATGAATATATCCTCCTTTTTATTTCATATTGCAAATAATCGTTCAGAATACATGGAAATAACCTAAAACAAAGAAAATGGCATTAACGCATTCCATTGGACGTTTTGATTCTGATCTGGCGACATCTGTTGGACAAGTACAGAACTACAGAGAGGAAACGCACACGTCTATAAGGTGAACAACTAGGCTGGCCTACTTCTGAAAAGGCCTGAATCTTATCTATTTCATGGTGTAAATGATTGTTGAAAATACAAATAAATAACATGAAACACAGAGATTGGATTTCATTTAAACTTTTAATTCACTCTGAATTATATAAAGTTATTACACGGCTCTTCTCAATGCTGTGGAATGCTCCGTTCACTTGCATGGGCCTTCACAACTTCCGACGGTGAATTAAGTGGAGGTGAACCGTCGTGAATTAAGTGGAGGTGAACCGTCCTCCGCTTCGCGTCGGACGGTTCACGCCTCCACGTCGTCCATTAATTCCTGATAATGGACACCTCGTCGGGCATTATCCCGTTTATACCACGGTCACTTACCAACGGTGACCAAATTAAGACCATTCATTTATATTTTCATGCGTTTTACAATCTGAATATAAAGTTTTCCACAAAACATACATTTGTTTCCCTGGTTACGCCTGAGGGTCCGACTAATACCCGGAACCACCATTACACGCCCGTTGGGTTCTCATGCAACGGAAACGTTGTTCACTCCTCCAGTAATTAGGACGGACCATAGCTACGACTTTAGAACGGGAGGTAGCGGGAGGTATTATAGTCCGCTGAGCTTTGTTTTGTTTCCCGTTGCTATGGTTACTACTATTTTAGAGACGATACGCCAGCTAGCGCATTAATTGAGAACGGTAAACAGACAATTTGACGGAACTACTTGTCCAGGTGTCCGTATATCAGGAGTTAATGCACACCCTGCATCCAATCAGAATCGAGTATTCCCGCAGACCGTGGTATAATATGATTTATTATATTTTGATAATTCACCGTTGCTAAGCATATAAAGCTATCAAGGAAAGTGAATTTTTTGCTGTCTTTCGTATCTGTCCGTAGGTAATCCGGTAAGCGTAACGACCGCTATCAAGGAAAGTGAATTTTTTTTGCGTTTCTATCGTAACACTCCACAAGAAGTCTGGTAACTTATCAACCCCAGCGTACTCGGTTTCAAATTTACATCAACGTCTTAACAGATTATTTCTCTGCTGATCAACACTATGAATGCTGGTAAGTAACAAATAAATTGTTAAAAAACGTGTAAAGTTAGTATTTCATTTTGGCAAGTAGCCGTGTAATAAGCGGGATAATGTATATAACGTCGCCGGTCATTATCGAAAATATGCCCCTTCAGGGCCATTCGGGCCTTATTTTCCCGATTATGAACGACATTCTATACATTAGCCATTGCTGCTGGGTCGTAGCACTGGTACACTTTTAATGGCTTCTGTTTGAGTTTTGTGTCCTCCATGCATTTATATTTAGCACAGTCCATGGACACCACAACACTCAGTTAGCGGTAGCTTGGGATTGAACTAGAAACCTTCTGGTTTCAAGACGACCCTCTCTACCTCCTGAGCTAAGCCGACCATACCATATTGTTATTAGTATAGAGTACACCGCCGAATCTGCTCTTCGACTGACGTCAACAGGAAGTGAGGACACCCCTTTTGACCCAGCAGCTCAGTGTAAACAAGGTGTTGGCAGCTGTTAGTTTGGTTAAAGAATAGTGGTTTATAGTCATTAGAAAAAGTGGCATGGCCTTAGGTGAGCACAGCGGTGAATCAAATTTGGCGTTTCCACAGGGTTGACCCACAGCCCTGGGTGTTCATCTGGTCAGTTGACCCAGGCGTAGGCCTCGAAGCCATTGTCCTGCCACAGGCGACAGCGCTCATCAGAGTAGCTCTGGACCACCTTCAGACGGTTGGACAGGAGAGCAGTGGCTGATGGGAACTCTGGCCACTCGTCCACCATCTTCCCTGGAAGTCGGTAAAGGAAGAAGACAGCAAACAATGTTTGGTCGTCGGCTGGTGCTTTTAAAAATGGAAATCACCAAACAATACATGCGTTAGAAATACAGTATGCATTTAAATTTGACATTTAGGATATTTAGACAATGCTTTTATCCAAAGCGACTTACAAAGGTTATAGTATACACACATTCAAAACCCGACGGCGGAGTCCATGCATCCAAGGCAGTTAGGGTGAGGCGCCTTGCTCAGGGACACCTCGGCACTCAGAGCCGGGAATGAACTAGCAACCTTGCAGTTTCAAATCACCCCGCTCTACCTTCTGAGCTAAGCCACGTTGGTCCAATAGACAGTCTTCATACAGCATACATTCCTTGGTTCTGATCTGTATATACAGTGTCCGCAGGAACCTTTAAAGGCACATTGAATCCCATGCATCATTTTCATTATTATAACGCAGCAATCCTACTCGTTTTTGCAAAGTGGATGAGGTGGTGTCTGAAGAGGAGCTGGAACTCTGTGTCGTTTGGGAAGAGGCTTTCCTCCAGGAGGGCCCCCAGGCCGTCGAAGAAGGCCAGGGCGTCCAGCGTGTGGAAGGAGAAGCGGCTGGGGTAGGGCACCAGGTCCTGGCCCGAGGTGTTCACCGCGCTGGACGGTGTGTGCGTCACCACGTAGCGATACACGGGACTGCTCAGGGCCGCTGGGACAACACAACACAAGGCGAGTCAGTTCACAAAGCTCTCTGCTACGGCGACCGACTCAAGGATTGTGACAACAGATTTGACAATGAATGATTGATAATGAATTAGTAGTGCTTTAAACATCCGTAATGTTTACATGGACTTGTAAACATTAAATACAAGTAAATAGCATGAAACACAGTTTGGGTGGAGGGACGTATATGGTGATAACAACTAGGCTGTCCTACTTAAAAGGCCTGAACCTCAGCTATTCCATGGTTGAAATAAATATAAAAAATGCTAATAAATAACACAGGACTCAGAAAATGGTACTGCATTTCAACTTTAATTCACAGTGAATTATAAAAGGGAATTGTGGAAATGTGGATATGCAAATGTACATGGCAGATAAAACTGATGTAGGTTTTACTCCATGACTCTCTTCATGAGTTTGTATAGTGTGTATAATAGTGGGTGTGCCAGGCTCACCTGCTGCCCTGGAGGCCTCCTCGTTGCTGGGGCAGGTCACCCTCATGTCCGACACCATGGTGGTGTAGGCCCGCTCAGGACAGCGGTCCAGGGTGGGACAGGACGCTGAGCTGGGGTAAAGGTCCAGAGCGTCCTTGGGAAGGTCCTCACCGAAGGGTTTCAGTTTGTCTGAGGGATTCAGAGCAGAAGTTGTTACTAAAAAAACTCAAAGGCCAGAATCCTTCCAAGGCTACCGGTTTTGACAACATTCCTGCCAAATTTCTCAGGGATGCTGCTGAAAAAAACACTTCTGTCATAACTCATCTTATAAATGTATCCATTACAAATAACCATTTCCCCAATAAATTTAAGGTGGCAAGAGTGATACTCTTATATAAAAAGGGGCTCAAATCTGATCCTGGAAATTTCCGCCCCATATCTATCCTCTGTTAGGATCATTTATGAGCAAATAGATGGGTATTTAGCAGAGCAGAACCTCTTATTTGACTTCCAATCAGGCTTTAGAAAAGCCCATTTCACTGATACCTGTCTGCTCTATCTTACAAACATCATCAGCAAAGAGGGGGATAAGGGGAGTTTTTGTGGCATTGTGTTAATAGACCTTCAAAAGGCGTTTGACACAGTCCAGTATGATATCCTCTTGAACAAACTCAAAGCCCTGGGATTTTCTGATACATCTCTCCTGTGGGTTAGGTCAGAAAACAGGTGGTGGATGTGGAAGGGACCTTGTCCTCACCACTTAAATTAACATGTGGAGTTCCACAGGGGAGTATTTTAGGTCCTCTTTTCTTTTTGTTATATGTGAATGATATGCCGTCAGCCATAGATTGCAATCTGTTTTTATTTGCAGATGACTCTGCTATTCTAGTATCTCATAAAGAGAAATCTGAGGTGGAAAGGCTGCTAAGCGTAGAACTCCTTCACCTCAGTGCTTGGTTGACAGATAACAAGCTGTCTCTCCACCTTGGCAAGACAGAGTCAATTCTTTTTTGGTCCAAAGACAAACTAAGAAAGTCTTTGGGGTTTAGGGTAGTAGTAGGTGATGTATATTAGACAACAAATTATCAGGGGCGTTTATGGCCCAGAGAGCTATCTCAAAGGTTCCTGGCAAGAATATCCAGCCTCTTGGATAGTAACACTTTGAAAACCCTAGCCGATGCCCTTGTTTAATGCCATTTTGACTATGCCTGTACATCTTGGTACACTGGCACTACTAAAGGCCTCAAAGACAAGCTACAGTTCTGTCAAAATAGACTGATCAGAGTGGTCCTCAAACTCCATCCCAGAACACATCTTCTTCCTGACCACTTCTCCAGTTTTAGGTGGCGCAGATTGGAGGAGAGAGTTTCCCAACTCAAACTTTGTTTAGTCTACAAGATAAGAAATAACCTGGCACCCAAATACCTACGACATTACTTTTCTAAAATTAGTGACACACACAATTAATCCACCAGGGGAAGTTCCACTGATTTCAGGCTCTGCCATTTTAAAAGCTGTATGGGAAAGTACTATTTCCTATACTCGGCAGCTGTCTTGTTATGGCCTACCTTTAAACCTTAAATTGCTGTGCTCCTCCCACTTTCATTTTAAATCTTCAATAAAAAAATGGTTATGTAACTTAAAATCAAAAGATCCCTGAAGTACTAGGAATATTGTACTGTCTGTCTGCTTGTCCGTCTGGGAACTTATCCTTTGTTTTATTTATTTTATCCCCCCCTTTTTTTCTTCAACGTTGTAGTCCATGTGCTGTGTGTTTTTGTTCGCCATGTTTTAGTCTGTGTGATATTTCTCCCTTTCCATCTAAAGGACCACAATGGAAAAAAGCCTTTGGGCTTTAATGTGTTTTTTAATCCTTTTGAACACCTTCTGTTAATTGTTGTTCAATGAGGTTTTCAATTACTCAAAAAGACAGAGCAGGCAGAGAAAAGTTGGTCAGAACAAGGCAATAGCAACAACTTGAACCTTGTTTTTCACGTCCAAAAATTACAAAACCTGGACACATCTTTTTCTAGAAGTACAGGATTTTTCTGGAAGTACCTTTCTAGAAGAACAGGAACCCTTGATAAACAGTACACTTTGCTTTTCTCCAAAGTGTCATAGATTTAATAGCAGAAAACATTCACCGTACAAAATGTACGGTGAATGTTTGTAATTTGCTGATTAAAAATATATCGTATTGTCCTGCGTACTACAGTGAGGGTTTCCATACACACTAAAAAAGAATCCCCCATCCCCTCCCTTGTCCGTTCCATTTGGGAACATGTTAGGTAAAAATGTTTTATTTTGCTTGTTTCATATAATTTCATTAATTAATTAAGGGCGCCACCAGAGGGCACCCCCAACACATTTGCCGCCCTAGGCAATCGCTTAGGTCGCCTAAGCTGATCGCCGGCCCTGCTGATAAGCATACCTATTACATTGTATACAGGCAGGCAACTCATCAAGGCTCTCACCGGTAACAAACCACTGGTAGTCATCCCAAGTCCAGAGAGAGATGTTTGCAGAAGAAGGGCTAAGGGGGAGAGGAAGAAACATATTCACACTAATGCAGATGGCACACACACACACACACACACACACACACACACACACACACACACACACACACACACACACACACACACACACACACACACACACACACACACACACACACACACACACACACAGAGAGTGGTCACCTAAAGTCCGCCTCCTGCTCCGTCGTGCCCACCACGATCGGCACGTCGTTGTAAAATCCTCCTCCTCCCTCCGCCATTGCGTCAGGGAGGACATGTCCGTCCATGACCACCAGGGGGCCGTAGAACTTCCCTTTGGTGGGCAGGTCCATCATGCCGTCGCCTGCCCAGGACGGGTACTCCTCCCACGGGCTGGCCTGGCGGAGGTACAGAGGTGAACACAATGAACGGCAGGAGGTGGAAATGTACGGTGTACAACGTAGACGCCATGGTTCATTTCGAAAGGAAAATTCAGATGTGGTTCAATGGGCGACGTCCATGTTTAACACTTTGATTATGCTGATGTATTTTATCCAACTTCTTACGATGAGTCAATTATAATTGTGGGGCTCTGAATGTTTTGTGGCAGTGTTAAGCAATGTTCAATGTTAGCAAAATTTTAACAATTACATTGAACAGAAAGGTGGCTTAAGTGGAATACAATACCAGTAAAGTTAATTGTGAAAGAACTTTTCTTTTTTGCCTTTATTGTATTGCTGTGGTTGCGTGTGTCTGTGAGTCCTACCTGTAGGATCTGTGTGACGGACAGACTTCGGAGGCAGGCCAGGTCGGTGCAGTCCGTCTTCCGCAGGAACACCAGGTTGTCTGCCTCGGCCTTCGCCAGCGACGCGTTTTGGACCGTGGAGCCGCTCATGACCACCGCGGCGCTGAACAGACCCTTAGCCAGGGGCGACTTCAGCAGAGTCCACACCGAGGTGCCCCCTGACACAGGGGGTCCAAAACACACACGCTTTATTACACAATTATCAACAATCAATTATCATCATCATAAATCTCCATTGCACCAGTACATTACAAAAACACTGAATGTACACAGTGAAATAATCCACATGCTATATCTACTATTAAACCCAAGACTCCGAAAAAATGTATCGGCAAACAATACAATTAATATGTTATTATATCTCAGTTTAAACACTTGAAAGGGATGGACATTTTTTAGAAACAGCTACTAGATGTATGTGATGTTAGTGAATCCAGCACTTTTGTTGACTTTTTTTCTTTTTTTATGGTCTCATGCTACTCCAGGGGGACATCAAATGCCGTTTTGCAACTTTGCGAAGAGCAGAGAACTTCAGGAAACTTCATAAGTGGAAGGGACGCACAAGAACACGGTTCTATGAAAAAACCTTCAGGTTTGTCAAAGACCTCTTTGTTATTGAAAGGGCGGAACCCTGAAAACTCCAATGCAGGAACTGGACGAACGTCTGGAAAAGGTCCACTGTGACACGAAAAGGCACGAACAGCTAGTTAACCCACATGACATCCCACCGAGTCAACCTCCTGAATTCCACCTGGAGACTGGCCCTCCAAAATGGAAAGAAGCAGAGGATACAGTACGGTGTGCAAGATCAGCATCAGCCCCTGGGCCGAATGGAGTACCATATAAGCTTTTGGATCAGTTCCCCATAACCTTCTCTGGGAATCCTTCAGCATCTTCCACGTTCCATCATCCATCACTAGTCTAGTGAAAGCCTGCTTCAAAGACCTGCAGGTGTGCTTCACAACAGCTGACTTTACAACATCATGGCAGCGCCTAGAAGTAGGCATCATGGCAGGCTGTACAATCTCACCCTGGCCTTCACAATGGCCATGGAGGTCATCATCAGGGCCTCAAGGTGGGTGATGGGGGGTGAGCAAACTAAGAACGGGATCCGCCTTCCAACTATCGGAGCATACATGCATGACATGACCAATCTGACCACTACTTTGGTATGCACCAGGCGGATGCTTGGAAAACTGCAGGAGAACATCAAGTGGGACCGGATGAAAATCAAGCACAGCAAGTCACAAAGCATCTCAATAGCCAAGGGAAAGCTTAAAAACGTGAAGTTTTGCATTGGTGACGCCCCAATACCAACAGTGTCTGAGCAACCCATTCAAAGCCTGGGCAGATGGTACGATGCCAGCCTCAGGAACACATACCAAGTGCAGCAAATAAGGCAGGACATCACCAACAGACTGGAAAACATCAACAAGACCCTACTGCCAGGGAAGCTCAAGCTCTGGTGCCTGCAATTTGGACTTTTCCCTCAGGTAATGTGGCCACTCACTATCTACGAGGTCCCAATAACCACTGTGGAGAAGATGGAGCAAACCATTACTTCATACCTGAAGAAATGGCTCGGGGTCCCACGTTGTCTGACTAACATCAGCCTCTTATGGCAAAGGGGTCCTTGAACTGCCTATCACGAGCCTCACTGAAGAGTACAAGTGCTCTAAAGTGAGACTCCATATGACTTTGAAGGACTCCAGAGAACAGACCATCAGCAATGCTGTGCCACCCCTGCTTACTGGATGGAAATGGACATCATCCGATGCGACGCAGCATGCTACGTCAGCCGTGATGCACAACGACATCAAGGGGCATGTCCAGCTGGGAAGAGGAGGCTTTGGCCTTACAGCAAGGAAGCCAACTTGGCGTGAGGCCTCAACTTCAGAGAGGAAAATGGTGGTAGAGGAGGTGCACCGTCAGGATGAGGGTAAAAGAAGTGCGAAGTCCATCTCTCTTGTCAAGCAGGGACAATGGATGAAGTGGGAAGGACTGAAGAGGAGTTAGCTCAGTTGGAGGGAGCTCTGGGAAGTGGAGGCAAGCAACATCAGCTTCATCATCAGAGCTACATATGATGTGCTCCCATCTCCAAAAAACCTCCACCAGTGGTATGGCGAGGACCAGACCTGTGCCCTCTGCCCAACCCCAGCGACTCTCAAACACATCTTGACCGGTGGTATGACCAGCCTGGCCGCCGTCCGCAACACCTGGAGGCACAACCAGGTCCTCAAGAATCTGGCAGCAGCTCTTGGGAGCAAGAGGAATACCACCAACTCCTTTACCCTGAGAGCATCAAATTCCATCACAGCACCAACATTCATCCAAGGGGTACAGAAAAAGCCCAACCATGCCCCTCCCAAACCAGAAGCTAGGAAGCTAGCCAAGGCCCGGGATTTGAAGATGCTAGTTGATATTGGCCAGCAACTAATCTTTCCACCTGAGATTGCAGCCACCACCCTTAGCTGGTGGCTGCATTGTACTCCAGACATGGTACTCTGGTCCCCTTCAATGAAGTCTGTCAACATTATAAAGCTCACAGTACCATGGAGAATTCAACCGAAGAGGCCTATGAACACAAGAAACTGCGCTACACAGAACTGGCAGCAGACGCACAACAACGAGTATGGAGTGCGAAAATCTATCCAGTTGAAGTGGGATGAAGAGGTTTTGTGGTTTCTTCCACCAAAAAAAATTGATCAAGCGGAAGGACACTTGCTGAGCTCATAGAACAGCAACAAGACCCGCTAACTAATCCCCCCCCCCCCCACACACACACACACACACTTGAGAACCCAGGTAAGAACCTAGACGGTCAGCTCTAGGCCTGACTCAGGGAAGAGGATCCCCCTGCCTTGCATGGTCCCGTGGGCTGCGCCATTTAAATAACCAGCCAATACTCTTGATTGGGCATGGGACACAAGCTCAGGCTTGATCACCCTGTAGCTGGCCACCTTGGATGAGGGTGAATAGTGTTGAAAGGCCGAAACACCCCCTGATTCAAAGGTAAACTACTGATGATGTGTCCCGAAATTTCCATCCTTCCCCTGTCTGAGATAAAGCTCCCACGCCACTCTCAACATCAAGGCAAACCTCATGTGTGAATACCATTCATTGGCACAACGGACAGTTACCATCACGTCCAGTGTTTTCATGATACTGTAAATAAATGTGGTGTATCAACTATAACCTAAACCAGGGGTCAGCAACCTTTTCAACACGCAGTGCCAGTTTGACATTTTCTCGTTAATGAGTGTGCCTTAAGCAACAGTATATTCATTATTAAGCTGAAATATGACACAGCGACCAAAAACATTGCCAGAAGACCTGGAATTGTATTATTTCCATATAGTCCACAATCATGCATCAACATTTTAAATGTGTTTTTTTGTTGTTACATTTGCAATATGGGTTTGCAAATTATAATTACATGTGTCCCATCTTAAAACACCACTTTCAGAAACTCATTCAAAAACATATTTGCACTGTGAGAAATGTAAAAAACAAGAATATATGAGAATCTTGGAACCATCCACATCAATATCTTGTGCAAAGCTGTACAAGACATGTCCAGCTTTGCAAAACCATGTGAAGGCGATGCATACAGGCCACTTGCAACAATATTTTAAATATTTTCTTGTCTATTACTCACGACATAGGTTTAAAAACTATTAATTTCAATAATTTCAAATTTCAGAACACTGCTTTCAGTAACTCATTTAAACATATTTGCACTGGGAGGAAATGCCCAAAACAGAATAAGGTGCAACATTTTTTTTCAAGTGTGCCAATGATTATGCTGCCACGTGCCAGTGATGGCACGCGTGCCTAGGGTTGCCGACCCATGACCTAAACCGACCATAACCTTTAGGCTGTTCTGACATTCCACAAAACCACCTGCCCTGGCAGTTTACAGCAGGTTCCTGTAGTGCTGCAGTTGATCCAGTGTTGAATCAACTTGTACTACAATGATACAGACCCATGTCCCAGGTTAAGTTAGGAGAAGTATTTGTTGTTGATGTTCATACCAGAGCTGTGTCCAAATATGGTCACGTTCCCTGGGTCGCCTCCGAAGACGTGGATGTTCCTCTGAACCCACTGGAGGGCCGCGATCTGGTCCATGAAGCCATAGTTCCCTGGAGAGAGGAAAAGGGTGCCAAAGCTGGAACAAATCCACCACTGCATGACTTGGTAAATACAACACTGATGCCACGTGAGTGAGTGAATCACGATTTGGAAGCATTTCATTAGTCACATACCTCTTTGCATACCGAAAGAAAAAAATAAATCAAATAAAACAAAAAAATTCCTAGCCCTGCAGTAAGCACCCGAGGTGTTGGGTGGGCTGCCCTCCCTGTCTCCTAGCCCCTGTTCCCTAGCCCCCTATCCCCTAGCCCTCCAGTGAGCACCAACCTGAGGTGTTGGTGGGGCTGCCCTCCCTCAGAACCTCCAGGGCCAGGAACCCCAGGGCACCCAGCCGGTAGTTGAAGCTGACGTAGACCACCCCCGTCTCAGCTGCCAGCCGGGCCGAGGGCGCGTACCCGGGCTCCCCCCCGCTGAGCGAGGTCAGGTACCCCCCGTGGATCCAGACCACCACGGGCAGAGCGGCGTCCGGCTCCAGCGAGGGGGTCCACACGTTGAGGAACAGGCAGCTCTCACTGCCCACCCTCCGGCCGGCCCGGTCCAGCTGGGGGCAAATGCCGCGGAGGCGGCTGGCGTCCCCAAAGCCGTTGCCTGGGGTCGGCCTGGCCGGGGGGGCCCAGCGCAGCCGGCCCGTCGGGGGGGAGGCGTAGCTCATGCCCCTGAAGGAGTAGGCCCCGTCCTCCTGGAGAGGAGAGCGTGACAGTTTCATTTCCCATCGTAGCTTGGATGGTTCACCCTCCAAAATGGCGTCTCGATATATCACGTTTCAGTTGATGCGTCATTATATCAAGGTTTTTTCATAATATTTTGATACACATTATTTTAATCACTACTTATTTATCTGTTTATATATCTTTATTTATAGCCATTATTTGTATTGTCTGTACAGAGGGCCTCATTCAAAAGAGTCCTGGTACCTGAGAGATCTGTCTGTATAAATAAAGGTTGCATCTACTTAAATCGATTTAAAAAACAGAATAAAACAAAATTAGCAAGTGCTACATTAGTATTACACATCCCCTTTGACTCACCCATCAACAACATGAAAACAGACTCACGTGTCTCCCCTCGAAAGCCCCGACATCGGTGGTGACCCGGGCCAGGTTGCGTGGCATCGTCTGGGACACACCTGGCCACAGTGGCCAGAACAGGAACGTGGACAGGCCGAGCGCGGAGACCACTGCCAGGCCGATGAGCTTGATCCAGCCATTAGAGAGCACCAGCAGGGGGCTGACGTAGTTCCTCCGCCGGACGTACTGCACCTCCACCTCCACCAGGTAGCGGTACTCTGCTCCCTCAGGGATCTCAAAGGTGTCCTCATTCATCTCAGCTCCGTGCCATTGGGGACGGAGAGCGACCATTACTTTGGGGAATAATGATGTATACAAAGGCGACGTGTGTGACAACTCACAGGGACGACCAGTCCGAGAAATACACACACCAGCACCCTCACAGAGACAGACACACGCACGCACGCACGCACGCAGGCAGGCACGCACACACACACACACACACACACACACAAACACACGAGCACACGTACACGCACCACGTGGTTTTGGGGTTAGGGACAACCGAACTGAGAAGCACGCACGCACACGCACACACAGACAGCATTAGGGAAGATGTTTTGCCATTTCATTTCGTCTTGTAAAGGCTGACCCTTAGAGCAGCATATCATTGTTAAATAATGCGATATTTTTGAGGAACTAATACGCATGTAAACAGAATAACAGTACCACTATGCGCCTTCCGTTCCAATGCTGTTGCATTGCTTCCTGCACGTCTTGTTTGGTTTCGCATTAGCGAGATAGAAAGTGACATATTCTAACTTCGTGTCAGGAGTTCAACTCAAACTCACCATTTCAAGAAACTGCCGCACAAGCGATAGACTTTAAGTCGCGATAACAACGGATCCAAAGTGACGCACTTATCTTCTGCTGCGCGCAGGGAGGGACAAGGAGGGCATATTGTGCCAAACTCCAACCTTTATGGCGCATTTCCACTGCAGGGTGCGGAACGGATCGGATCGCAAAGGTGCGGGTCGGATCGCGTTTCCACCGCCAAAAGTGGGCGTGACCCGGACTTTGCCGTACCCGTTCCGACCCCATTTTAGGGACTCCTCCGTTTTAAAAGAGCCAGTGCACATCAGCGCTCAGGGCTGCAGCGTGTGGTGGAGGCGGGGCGATGGTGCAGAAAACACACCAACAACGTGTTGTTATAAATGGTTGCATTGGGGAGTTGTTTGCAAAGTAAGAGCTGATCATTTGTTTATTAAGTTATTATATTCTTTTTACTTAACTTTGGATAATTTGATGGTCGTTGTCAACAATTACACGTTTTTTGTGGTCTCTAAAGATGTCTAGTCGTCTGGGGTCATGACAAGATTGTTCAATAATTATCATTCAATTCAAGCACTACAACGTTGATGTTTAAATGACTATGCATACTCTTGGGAAATAGAGTACAGGCAACATAGGATTTATCTTTTGTCAAACATTTGTTTGACATTTGCTGTTGAAAACAAAGCACTGACTTTCAATGTGAGAAAGAGTCATGGGTAGGGGAGGGTTAGAGAGGAAGAAGGTGGAGGAGGAAAGTGGGGATGTGAAGGACAATGAGGAGGAGAAATATAAGGAGGAAGATGAGGAGGAGGAAGGGGAGAGGGAGGGAGAGGAGGCGGAAGGAGAGATATATAATGGTGAGAAATTCAAAGTGAAAGTGTCAAATATGCGGAGGAGGAAGGTGTAGATGGCAAAAAAGAGTAGAGCAACAAATGACAAAATATGAATTAGGAATTTGAAAAAGGTAGGATGAGGAGGTAAATTTGAGGAAATATGTGTAAATTAAGCAGGAAAAGATTAAACAAAAGAGGAATGGAAAAACAGTAACACTAGAAGAGGGAAAAGAGGACTTTGAAGAGGATCACATGCTTGATTATCACCAGAACAATCCAGATATTGTCCCAGATCAAAGCAGTCCCATAAGAGGATTAAAGGCCCACTATGCAACTTTTTTAGCCAAAATTACATTAAGTATGCAGGTTGAGAGTTATGCTGATGGTTCTGCATCCATTTCTGGGTCGATTGGTGGGTGTGTCATTTACCCATGTCGCCTCTCCAGTGAAAAAGCGCATATGCAACTTGCTCTGTTCGGACCGACACAATCCGGATGTGACGCAACGGAAGTATCCTCGAAAATGTAGTCAGATTGTAGTTTCGAAAATGCTTTACGGCACAGACACACACCCAAACATGGCACCGGCTAGATATAAACAGCCAGTTGCGAGGCAATTGTTGCATTCATCATGGATCAATCGACTAATGGTACGGCCACACCAACCGCGTTACTCGCGTTGGATAACGCTAACGCGCCTAACCTGACGCTTGATCATTGTGTGTCACAAAAATGGTTCAACGCGCCCAACGCGCATGTGGCTGCGCTAGAGTCCGAGGTAGGAAACCCAAACGCCGCCGTGTTTGGGTGCATGATAGAGTTTAGATCGGGTTAGATTAAATAATCTCGGATATAAATAACGATCTCATCTCATCGTCATCTGTTTATCCGGGGTCGGGTCGCGGGGGAAGCAGCTCAAGCAGGGGGCTCCAGACTTCCCTTTCCCGGGCCACATTGACCAGCTCTGACGGGGGGATCCCGAGGCATTCCTAGGCCAGTGTTGAGATATAATCTATCCACCTAGTCCAGGGTCTTCCCCGAGGTCTCCACCTAGTCCAGGGTCTTCCCCGAGGTCTCCTCCCCACTGGACGTGCCTGAAACACCTCCCAATGGAGGAAGAGTGAACGCTCCGTTCACTTGCATGGACAGAGTCTCGTAACGACGGTGCGGTAAAGCGAACGCAATACCGCCCCCGCTGCTCCGATTCTCCGGCCAATCTCACGCTCCATAGTACCCTCACTCGCGAACAAGACCCCGAGGTACTTGAACTCCTTCACTTGGGCTAAAGACTCATAAATAACGATAATCGGGTTAAATAACTTCACATGGTGTGTCTGGTGTGTTTCCAGCATTCGTAGTGTTGATCAGCAGAGAAATAGTCTAGCAACCAGAGACGCTCTCCATGCAAGTGAACGGAGCGTTCACTCTTCGTCATAACTATCGAACCAAACATCCTTCACATTTACCGAGCGAACATTATGAAAGTAAAATGCACATTTCTCGCTAAAAATGTTTCCATAAACGCATTTAATGGCGTAACTATGTTACTATTTCCACCCAGAATAAAGAAAGATGTCGGCCGTATCCTTCTGTGCAAGGGTCACTACTCTCTGTCAGTGACGTCGGGTCAAGCTCCACGCTGATTGGCTATCGTCGCTAAGCGTCACGCGTTGAAAGTTCTGAACTCCGGGCGTTGGTGCTTTACGGCACAGACCCCGAAACAGGGAACCGGCTCGATATAAACACAAACAACTAAGGGATTGTTATATTCATCATAGATCAGCCGACTAAAAAGAGACAGAGAAACCCAATGTCGGAGGAACAGAAGAAGAGAAAAGGGAGACTGACCGACAGAGAGGCCAGACACGAGTAAACTTTGGGCAAGCTTTTCAGGAATAGCGTGAACTGAAAGAAAAAGAAGACTGCAAAACAGACGCCGACTCGGCCGTGTTGCTTTTGAAATTGAAAGTACCCTTGGGTGAACTTTGTCTTCGTGGTATTCTTGATGTTGATAGTCTCTGTACAAATGTGTTTGCTCAACCATTTTGTTGTGAGCCCTGTAAAAATTGTTTTCTCGACCGTTTTGTTGTGAGCCCTGTATGTTTCTAGCTTGCTTGGTTGCAACCATATAAACACCTTTGTTTCCATGGGTGTTTTGCTGTTCGTCCGTCTCGTCCCCCAGATACAGACTGAATCCCCGAATCCAGGTTCTTGTTTATTTAGATTATTATGTTGGCCAAACCTCTTACACTGATTGTTCTGTTCAACCTAAGATATAACAATTATAATCTAGGATATAAATTCTCCCCGTCAACTATAAAAAAGGATGGATTTATGTTTATTGCAATACAAATACACCATTTTAAAAATGTATAACCTTGCCTACACTTTATGAACATCTACTTCGGACATGGCTCCACGCATTCGCCGGCTTCTTTGAAAACAAAGTGCATGGGGAAGGGTCGTCAACGAGTTGTTACGACAGTGTTGTGAAATATCTACTACGAAGCTGTAGGGGGCGCTGTGTAGAGAAATGTGCCTGCCAAAATCAAGAAAACAGCCAAGGAATGCCCGAAGTTGCATAGTGGGCCTTTAAGGTAAACTACTGTGAAGCCAGAACGGCCATAATCCCTTAGTTAAGTATAAGGAACAATATTTTGTTCAACCTTAATCTTCCTAAATCTTTTCATTCTGATTAAACTGTGAGTATGGGATTAAGAGTCTGTCGACTAGCCTATATGCCTTGTCTTTTGTTTGCTGGATCAAACCAGTCCTGAATGCATGTTTTAAAGGAAGGAGAAATGCTTCCCCTGTTTATCTTCAACACAAGGTGACGTTACAGATTAGACACTGCGTTTTATTATAGGCGTGTTGTGGATTATCAACCACTAGGGGGGGCTGTATGGAGCCCACAATCAGTGAGAGAGAGAGAGAGAGAGAGAGAGAGAGAGAGAGAGAGAGAGAGAGAGAGAGAGAGAGAGAGAGAGAGAGAGAGAGAGAGAGAGAGAGAGAGAGAGAGAGAGAGAGAGAGAGAGAGAGAGAGAGAGAGAGAGAGAGAGAGAGAGAGAGAGAGAGAGAGAGAGAGAGAGAGAGAGAGAGAGAGAGAGAGAGAGAGAGAGAGAGAGAGAGAGAGAGAGAGAGAGAGAGAGAGAGAGAGAGAGAGAGAGAGAGAGAGAGAGAGAGAGAGAGAGAGAGAGAGAGAGAGATCACGCAAAAGCTACCACTTCGGATGTTTTTCGCTTCAGCGAGTAACTGGGCTCTATTCCTCATCTTGAGTATCTCCTCATCTTGAGTATCAGCTGTTTCCAGAGTCGGATATCAAGGCGGTGAGTAGACTGAGTGTTTGATCGCTTAAAGAAAACTACCAAATACAGATATTGTCTCGCACTACAGAATCATGAGTGAACCAGTAATGCTTTACGTTATTTCATTCTATCGGTTGGCTAAACTACATAATTTATCCTTGGTTTGGTTCGGTTTGTCTATGTCCCTAACTTCTAAAAGACACATTTCTGAACAGTGCAAAAGCGTGTCCGAAATGTTTGCCACAACATTAAGCGAATCAATGAACAGATCAATGACGTCTTCATTAATTACTTCAGGTCTTATTGTGCATGTGGAAGATAAGCGTTAATTTGTTCTGCATGGTTGCTTATCAAATCCTGCCATTGTGTCTAATTTCCCGTTGTGCATTGCGTTTACTCTGAGAATTAGGCTACATAAAGACCCCGGCTCAACGCAAACACAATAGTTCACATTTCAAAAGCAACCATCGAAGCAATCAAAGTTAACATATCGTTAAACATGAGTTCTCACTTCCGTCACACTATAACATAACCACTGACCACAAGAAATATGCATAATCGACTATATTTCGACTATATTTCACTCTCTGTAATCTTCACAAAATCACATTTTTTTCTGATTCTTGGAGAGGTAGTTAACAGCATCTATGGATATAATGATATGACCCCCCTGCCCCGCTCCTCATGTTAGGTCAGCAGTTAACATCAACAAGGAAGATTGGTTTTGATTCTAGATTGAAGCTGGGATTTGCACGCTGTACTTTGCTCTTGTATCTCTGCGCACTGACTGCACTCAATGGTAAGTAGCTTCTTGGTGAAAGATTGCTCAAATACCGTGGATTAGATTAGTGTGTGCGCAGCCTCTTTTATCCATGCCCCTGACTCAGCATCAAAGCCTTTTCACAAACGATTAGTTTATAAAGAATGAGTGATTCTGATTCACCTTGAGAAGCAGCGCTGTCATGGCTCTCGGTTAAACATGTTCCACATAACAAGCCTCATCGAATCGGCTGTAAAGAAAAAATAATATTAAATTTCACAGCAAAACAAACACTTTACTTCAAAATATTTCATGTGTTAGGCCTGCAGGCCTTACTATATACAAATGTAAGCATATCGAACACTTTACAATACACATACAAAACGCTTTACAATTAAGCTACATAGTTTAACCATCAATTAACATCTGTTAATGCGGTAATAAGCAATGTTGTATAGCATAAGCATAGGGGTTAGGAGTAGGCTACTGGGTTACGGTTGGGTGTTTGTATTGTAGTTCAGTTATTGTTAGTTAAAGTTACTGGTTGCACTGTCACAACCTCTCCGATACTGAGTAGTGGGTTCGGGATAAACCTGGGTAACCCTGGGTAACCCTGGGGGTTAAACTGTTTAAGAGGAAGCAGGGGGCAGATGACTCTGTTTGTGTATCCATCTGTTAGCTAACCGTGAACAATGTCAACAAGAACCCCCATAGCATTGCCATCAGAGTACATGACGAGTTCACACACACACACACACACACACACACACACACACACACACACACACACACACACACACACACACACACACACACACACACGCACATAACACACACACAGGCTCAAGACACAAACCCGCACACACACATGCATTTCACCATGCTCTCGTGCACACGTGTCCTCCATCATGGTGTTCCCGCTGCGCAGATCAGCGTGAGAGCGCGTGTTATACACGTGGACGCGCTGCCCTGGTTGTCTCGCTGAAATGCACCGGGAGTCTACTCTACTGGCGGTGTGCGCCTCTCCAGAGTCCGCCTCTGATTGGCAGCCTGTTTAATTGTGACCCCATCTTTGTGAATAATACATGCTCTCCTTGCAAAGTGGGCTGATGAAATATTAAGAGGTCGAGCGCCTGCTAGTACGCATGTCGATTTTTTCTTCCCGAGGACACACGTCGCGGGCAGGAGCAGGAAATCAAAGAACGCTCACGGCACCCCCTCTGCAGGGTGAGTTGCTGTTTTTTGGCTCGGGGGCAGATTAAGTGTCGCTCCCCGCGAGGAATCCTGTGTTCTTCACTTTAACTTGGCATGTCTGTGTCACACAGTTCCTATTTTCTCCTCTTGTCTCTGCTCCCTCGTAAATCCGGCATGTTTCAGATACGATACACAACGCTTTATTTTAAATGGCAACAACAACAAAATGCGTCAGTGTCAAATGTCACAACTCACAGGGACGACCAAATTGAGAAACACACACACACACACACTATCACACACACCTGGCACACACGCATCACCCACTCACACACAAACGCACATGCACACGCTAACACACACACACACACACACACACACACACACACACACACACACACACACACACACACACACACACACACACACACACACACACCAGTATCTTATTTTCCTTTCCATCGAGGTAATCTCTGGCATCAGCCACAGAGTATCAACACATGAAGAATCCTTGTCAATCCTTCTGTGCTGTTTGCCTTCCTGTCCTCACTCAGCCTTCTGTCTACACACCGTTGCTATGTATACCTCATTGTGGTTTTCATACTGCCTTATTTTGCTTTCACTTGAAAAAAACGAAAAACACTGAAAGGGTAAAAAGTATAGGTGGTAAACTAAAATTTACCATTATTATCGGGCACGCGCATGCTTCATGAATGAGCGTGTGCGAGAGAGAGTCGCATCAAGCCATCGCCAGGGCGCTGAAATGATCAGAATGGTCCCCATCCCCAGCCCACTGACAGCTGGTACGGGACAGGAATAGCAGGCGAGGGGGGAGTCACCTGAGCGTGTGTGACGCTGTCCTCAGCCACGCATCGCTGTGCACGCCTGCGTGCAGGTGGGCGGCTGTCTGTTTGATCGGGGAGGCTGAGAGCAGAGCTGCAGAGCGTGATTAGTGCGGGTATTGAACTAGGCCAGCACAGGCTGCGACTCACTCCACGGCTGGGCTCCGGGCTTTACGTCAGTCTGGTTAACCCACCGACACGGCATTGAATGTTCGTCTCCATTCGACACCTGTCTTCTACACTTCAAACCCTGGAACATTTACTATTTGTTAGCCATTAGGGCCAGGTGCTTGTTTACTGTGATATCGTCTGGGTTTCAATTTACTAACTATACGAAAGACTTGGAGGAGGACGTAGCATGGTAACACTTTACTATAGGGGAACAATTAACCATTAGTTATCATTAGTTATTACTGTGATATGCATTACTTACAGTTAGAAACCGTTAACTTATGGTATAGTAATCTTTGACTAATGGTGTTCGTCTTTACTAATGGTGTTCATGTTAACTTAGGTTATGGTGTTCTTGTTAAATATGGCATTGATTAATCATTCATTATTTAATATGGTTAGGGTTCCCACTAACCCTAATCGCGGAGGCAACCGTCCTCCGCTTCGCGTCGGACGGTTCACGCCTCCACGTCGTCCATTAATTCCTGATAATGGACACCTCGTCGGGCATTATCCCTTACTTAAGTAATGGTTAATACATGAAACCTTATCGTATAGTGTTACCCATAGCGTTCTATACCTCCAGTCAAACTATCATCATTTACATTAAACTCATACATAGTCTCCCTTAAATTAGCCGAATGGATTGTGCTAATATATTTTTTTATTAATGACCACAAAAATCAGAGCCCTATCAATCCTCCCCAGAAAGTTTCCACCACACCTGAACTATCGCAGCCCTGCTACACTCGTTCTTACTAATGGGAGGCGGGACAGAAGTCAGCGACGTCTGCGCCTCGTTTGGCATTCCCAACAAGGCCGGCCAGAACAGAATATTGATATGCATTGATATTCGGGGGAAGAATAATGTGAGACCATTTGCATTTCCACCACCAAAGGCAGCGCGGCAACCTTCTTATTCCTTCCGGAAGAGGGATCTCACAGCATCCCGCCGAGGGCAGGGCGAGCCATTAGCATGCGCTGTGTGACGCGGGGAACCTTTAGGGGATGGCTGCTGTAATGTCCCATTAGAGGGAGACCGACCTGCGCCGCCGCTGCAACAACTGAGAGACACACACTCACCGCTCAAGTGAGCACAAGGTAAACAACACGAGGCTAGCGGTTCCCACGGTGTGCGTGTGTTTGTGTGTGTGTGTGGTTGTGTGTGCGTGTGTGTATCTGTGTGTGTGTGTGTGTGTGTCTGGGTGGTTTTGTGTGTGTGTGTGTGTGTGCGTGTCTGAGTGTCTGTGTGTGCGTGCGGCCGTGCGTGTGTGTGTGTATCCGTGTGTGTGTGTGTGTGTGTGTGTCAGTGTGTGTGCGTTTCTGTGTGATCTTACAGAAGGATGAAAGGAAGCATTAGTATCTTTAAAGATGAGCAACTCTAAAATATTCTAGGCTCTGTACATTCCTTGTGTCTTTTGTAGCACAAGTTACTTTGATTCAATTTCTCTCTCTATTTTAATTCTGGGGCCTGGGGGAGAGTGGGGGGGGGGGGGGGGGGGTGGGGGCAAACATCCAGGGAATAATATGCACGGATCAAATCCTGCTGAACTTCAGGGTGGAAGTGTTAATCAGACGGCTAAGCGGTGGGACTCGCTGGGCAAGGAGTGGAACTCGCTGGATGTGGAGAACCACCAGCAGATCAAGAAGTGATGGCACCTCTCAGGAACCAGCTCTCCAGCTCTCTAGCACCACTGGAGCACATTTCTAACAGGCTTAAAGGTTATGCCCGCTGAGCTGGATGAATTCTACAGCATTCTTACTAATTATGCCTTCAGAATAGCCCTGGCCAATGTTGAGTAAGGAGAGTAAATTATGAACCCGTTCACTACTGGAATGCAGACTGAAACCGGTTCAGAACTGCTTTTTTCATGTGTTTCCTCCTTTGTGACCGGGTGTGGGAGTCCAACTGTGTCTGCATGTCCGTCCGTCCGTCCTTCCGTCCGTCCGTCTGACTGTGTGCTCATCTGAGTGTGTGGTTAAGATTTAATATCCCGGCTTGTTTGAGTGGTGGTGATGATGTGTTTGATGATGAGCTGTATGAGGTCAGTGTCTCGTGTCCATCGTGTTCAGGTCAGGGATTCGATGTCATTGCTAAATATAGGCTTCAGCCTTGGCAGCCTTTGTCCTTCTCCGCTGTTGCTACACGTATCCTGTGGCTCGTTGGCGGATGAGAGCGCATGGACACGTTAATTTCAAAGCCCTCTATTGGAGCACAACGTATTTAACACACAAGAGAGCTCGAGAAAAAAGTGTGTGCAGTGAGGGGCATCGATGTTGTGATTTAGCTTATAGTAACTTAATTAACAACCAGATACAAGCTTTCAGTACTTCTCTTTTAACAAAAATAGAGGAAAAGTGGGTTAATAGATGAGAACTGCGGAAGGTGAGAAAGAGAGAGAGAGAGGGAGAGACAGAGAGAGACAGAGAGATATAGGGAGAGAGAGAGAGAGAGAGAGAGGGAGACAAATATGGAGAGATAAAGCTGGAGAATAGATGACACCACCTCATTGCTCTGTGTGCTGCGTTCCCTAGAGACCCCCGCAGAGCTGCCATGCCCACACATGTTAAAGGTTAAGGCCTCAGTGAAGGGAGAGTCTCTCCCCTCACCCCCTCTCTCCCCCTCTCCTCCTCTCCCCCTCTCTCCCCTCCCCTGGAGTTCTGCACCGCAGCGCTAACTTCATTATCAGATGAATTCTGGGTATCTTTTTGAAATGTACCCCCACAGTGGAGTGTCCCCACCACACACCCAGCTTGATTGACAGCGTCAGGAACGGGCATGACATCCAGGGAACAGGAACAGCTCATTATTTCATGAGAACTTGACACACAAAGAATTATCTCTCCCCCTTTCTGTCACTCTCAGTCTATTCTATCACCCCCCCCCCCCCCCCCCCTATCCACACACACACGCGCACATGCCAACACACACACACATTTAACACACACACATGCACAAACACACACACACAAACATTCACACACAAACAAACACAGCACACACAAAGTATAAACTCGACTTGTGTTAACTGCTCGAAGCTGACTGAGTCCCCCCTTCCTTGGCAATGCTGATTTGGTTTCCCGTTTGTAGTTTGTTTCGGGTAAATAAAAGCAGAGTAGGCCCAGAGGTGTAACGATGCATACACTAGATGGCAGCACAAATAAGCTTTTCTGCCCCGTGTAGCTTTGCTATTGCCCCAGGATGGTTGAAGCAATGACACATATGTAAAAGTATGGCCGTACTAACATGTTTCAAACGGGGAAGACTGCTCTAGAGAGTAAATCACCCTTGAACCAACATTCAATTCATCGATCACAGGCCTGTGCTGGTGTCGATGGATGTGTCTGCGATGTCATGTTTTCGGGAGTAGCTCGGACACTCACACAGCTGGAGCAGTGGTTTGTGCAGCAGGCAGCGTTTACTGTCTTTACGTCCGCTAGCTCTTAGTTTGCATTTATTGTGGAGTGTGGTTTCGTGCATCTTTAGGATGCAGACGACAAGATCCCAAACGGCAACGTCGCATTTTGACTCAAACTTTTAGTCGCGGTTAAAGAAATCACGCCCAAAAAATCTTTCTGGACTTGAAGTTCTCTGCAGCCCTCCGGCATTTAGTTGAGAGTTTTACGGAGGGGTTGAAAAAAGCCACTACAGCTGGCTGTTTTTGAGGAACAGAGCACTTATGGCTCCATTACAAATCTGCCTGCCACGGTTATTTAAGCAGTCATCTCACACAGCCTTTCCCTCCGAGCCAGACTGCCTGCGCCTTCTGGATCATTCCTCCATAAGGGCGCTAGACGAAGTGATTATTTCAGGTATATAATTTTCTCCTCCTGTGTTTGACCAACCCCATCTCTCTCTCTCTCTCTCTCTCTCTCTCTCTCTCTTGCAAATAACAGGATCCAACTTGGCTTAGGCTGGTCATTTGAACCGAAACATCTCAGCAAGAGATATTATCTCAGTATTGTCTCAGTAGCATTGAGGACGGCTGAGTACACAGGCTACTGTCCATTAACCGCTGGACGAGGGAGACAGCGGTCCGATGAAGACATTCAGCGCGCCAGCCCCCATTCGGGTTACTGAGGGCGAGCGGCTGAGGGCCGCTGGAACGCTTATGTGGTCCAGTGTTTCCTCCCTGGTGAGTGGAAAGACACGGCGATCCATAAAACCGCCGCCATCGCTTATTGGAGTAAAGATTTTCCGACCTCAGACTTCTCCACCGCCATGACCACGGCAGCATGTGGCCCATGAGGTAGAGAGGGTTCGCTGGTGACTGGAAGGTTTCTAGCTCCATCCCCGGATCCATACCGAAATGATACTCTTAGTACTGAGGGAGGATGAATGTAAGCAATTGTAAAAAGAAAACTTACACGAATAAACACAACTCACTTCTCAGAAATGATCCTAGAGGAAAAACAACTTGGCACTTTAAACGGTTCTTTCCTCGAATGTACACACAAATCAATGAATAAACCGTTACTCTGCGTGTCCAGAGAGAGAACCAAAGTCTTCCAGACGGGAGAAACAACGTGCCGGGAGGTAACTGCCCAGAGACTGCTCAGTCTCTCAGACCCCTGGCTTCACACTGAAGGTGTAAACTCCGTCTCAGACGGCGCCGGCCAGCAAGCAGCGAGACGGAACCCTAGGCTCTGGAGATATCCCATCAAAACAGACGGAGATATCACGTCAAAACAGATGGAGAAATCACATCGATATATTTATAGGTCCCCTTTATCAAGCAACGAGAGAAAACCAACTCAATGTGTCCCCTGCTCTTTGCTGTGTAGTGGGATAATGGGGGTGTACCATGTGGACAGCATTGTGTCTTCATGAAGGGAGGGGGGGGGGTGTCTGGCTGGTAAAGTTCTGGGCGGGAGGCGACTGATGGAATGAGATGAGACAAAGAGGAGATTGGCCTGGCTGGGCCCTGCCACAGTGATGGATTCAGACCGCACCAGCCTAAGAATATCCATGACCTCATGCATGCACACACACGCACGCATACACGCACGTACGCACCGAAACACGCACACACGGACACACCCACACTTACGCATGCACGTGCACGCATGCAAACACAGACATACACGCACGCACACACAAATACACAGACATAGACACACACACAGACACACACAAACACGGACACGCGCACACAGACACACACACATTTGGTACAAACACCATCACAAGCACACGTACCATCACACCCTCGCCAATTGAACACGTGTGTAGCCATAGCTTCATGTACGATCCACTCAGATGAACAGATCTCTTCTTACACTGCTGTGTGTGTGCTCTGAGTGTAGATATTGTCTTCCAACAGGTGTCCCTCCCTACTGTCGCTTTTTAGACACCTTGATTAAGCACAGCCTCACCGGCTCGTAGCAAGAGAAGCATAAAAATAATTCAATATCAAGCCGTCAGGTATTGGTAGAGATGTCTCAAGCCAGGTATATCATCACTTTTCAGTTGTAGAAAAAGTGGATACGTTGATGTAAAAGCGCAGAATCAAATAACTGATTAGTGCTTACAAGATTAAACAGCTTGTTTTCGGTACATACGGTCTATCCACGACACACGAAACAACAATGAAACATCAATTGACTGGATAAATAGATGGATGATTTACGGTTTTGTTTCATATCAATCCTACACATAATAATTTTGTGTGAAATAAATCAAACACATTTCTTTGTGCTAAAGTATTGAAAAAACGTTACCATTCAATTAATGAGTAGGATTTCCTGTTGTGGCGTCGAACATTTGCTAGCGAGCGTTCATCATTGTGACTGAAGGATGCACAGACCCACAGAACAGAACACAGACAGTCCAATAACCCTGTCTTTCACGCGCCTTCACTCACACACCAGCACAATCCAACGTGTTGGTTCCTAAACACGGAGGTTTGACTTAATGGACTCTGTCATCTGTTGTGTTCCTGGCTGCAAAATATCACCTTTAATTAGTTTAGCATGTAACTGTCAAAATGCTAATGTAGAACCTTTATGGAAACATTGACAAGATCTTAGTTGAACGTTTCGACACCGACGTGTGTGTGTGTGTGTGTGTGTGTGTGTGTGTGTGTGTGTGTGTGTGTGTGTGTGTGTGTGTGTGTGTGTGTGTGTGTGTGTATCTGTTTGTGTGTGCGTGTGCGTGTGTGTGTTAGTGTGTCTCCGAGGTTCAGTGTAAAGGTCAGATAGTTAGCAGGAGTCCTCCTTCGAAGCTGGTATTCCTGCTCTGACCCTGATGGCTGTTCCATTCAGACACCGGCCTCCCCTCCCCTCCCCTCCCCTGCCCTCCCACAGGGAAGGCTAGCGTCTGCAAGGGTGATGCCCCCTTATCGAGCACAAGACCCCCAAGCCACACGGCCCACGGACGGACAAGAGTCCATCAGACTCGGCCATCATCCACACACACTCCCACATGCATGCTTCCATGTTCAATGTGTATTCCGTTCATGGCGATCTGTTTCCCACCATGGCGCTAGTGTGATCTATTCAGGGTGCTAGTCCAGCTGTGCAATTTCCTTTAACTCTGCACAAAATGAAACTTTGTGTAAAAGTTTGCGTACATCTGTTTGAGATCCGTTTGAACGGCCATCAGGCTCACAGTGCCGCTGCGTTGAGTCTTCAGTTCATCCCCTCGGGGAAGCAGCCAGCCCGGTCCCAACAACAGGTGGTGTTCAATCCCCATCCCAGATAATCGGTAGAAAAATAGTGAATTCAGTGGGTAAAGGACGAACACACGCACAAAATACACACACTAGATTGACGCACGCGAACCGATATGTGTTAGAGACTGCCTACACCACAGCAGTCTCTGTCTCTCTTCTTTCTTTGCGCCGTCATCATCTCAGCGTATAAGTCTGTCTTCCAGCCACTTCACCCAACACGTGTGTCTGAGCCAAACACATGCTGTGGAAACACCTTTCATGCAGTGCCTTGTCAAACAGGCCTGCTGCATAATTTAATTGCATGCGGTCAGTCCGCTTTCTCTATCCTGCTCAGTGTTTCTTAGCACAGTTCTTCTGCGATTATGATGAACAGGAATCAAGCACATACAATAGCCCAAACGGCTTAAACTTTTAAGTTGAAACTTGAATTATTAATCATGGATCACAAAGGTTAAAAAGTTTATCTCCATGTCGTCTTTGAGACCATTAGCTGGCATCTGTCAGTCATTAGTCCTCAGTGGAACCGAAGCACAAAGGTAGGCAGAGCATCTGTCCCGTGCCCTGTCAGAGGCCAAACATCTTTCCGATACACGCACACGCATTTCAAGGCTTGAACTGTTATCTTCTGTATTTGGGAGTGGATGTGCACGAATAATCAGCTGTTGTTCAAAAATAATTGATTCCACTCAAGTATTCATGCAGCCCACACAATCGGTCAACTCTCTCTCTCTCTCTCTCTCTCTCTCTCTCTCTCTCTCTCTCTCTCTCTCTCTCTCTCTCTCTCTCTCACTCTCTCTCTCTCTCATACATACAACGGGACGAGAAAGTGCCCACCCACCAGCGGTTGATGAACTGTACAATTTAAAGGGTAATGGATTTCTACAGCTGTTGGATAGCGCCTTAATCGTGCCCTAATTAGAGTTCATTCTAATTGGCTCCCCAAGTGCCTCTCCTCTCAATTAGCCTCTCCTGCTCTCCTCTGATTGGGTCTTCTTCCTCCGGTGCCCTGGTGGATTGCTGAAGTAGGGCGGGCGGAGTCACATCGCGGTCAGGCCCCTACAGAGATATCACTTCTCCTTGTCAGGGCTCTCGGGCTCCCTTCCGTTGAGTCACACTTTTATTTATATCAACGGAGGGAGAATCTGCGTGTGTTGGATTGAAGTAGAGACAGAAGACGGTTTTCTAAACGGCTGCATAGCGATGAGCTGCTCAATGTACCGTAGTTTCAATGAGTTTTTTATGAAACCTAAGAATGTTAGATCTCTTATCTTTTACTTCCAAAAGAATACCTTTGTGACAGAATCTTCGCCCTCTGAGATTTTAGGAACAGGGCTTTGTGTGTGCGTGTGTCTGAAGTTTGTGTGTGTTGGT
This sequence comes from Gadus morhua, assembly GCF_902167405.1. NCBI lineage: Eukaryota > Metazoa > Chordata > Actinopteri > Gadiformes > Gadidae > Gadus > Gadus morhua. The sequence goes on along the minus strand of NC_044061.1, from coordinate 3,047,522 downwards.
TTGTCCGTTGGTTTGTGTGTGTGTGTGTGTGTGTGTGTGTGTGTGTGTGTGTGTGTGTGTGTGTGTGTGTGTGTGTGTGTGTGTGTGTGTGTGTGTGTGAGCGTGCCATAATCAATAAAGGAGGGTATATTGAAAGCAACCTGATGTAACAGAACGTAAAAGACGTGGAAAGCGACTTGAAAGATAAAGGGTATTAACATTGTTAATTTACCCGCTTTTCCTTCTCTTTCGCTCTGTGCCTTGTTTCTTTACACTTGCAGTAAGAGATTTCCTCATCACCCCCATCTTCATCTCTCCCTTATCCCCACTTCATCCCCCCTCCAACCACATCACCAGCTGAACTTCAAATATTATTCCAGGGTGCTGTGATGCATGTTGTTTCTGCGTTGTCAACAAAACACCTGGTCAATAGTTGTTGTAAATGTTGGATTCTTAACCCGGTGATTCTGAACTGTTAAAAGGCTGTGAAAGCCAAACCCGTTAAACCCATAAAACGTTATTGACCAATCAGGATCAAATATTCAGCAACACTGCGCTGTTAGCAGTTATAGAATTCAGAGCCAGCGTTGTTAATTACCCACGCTGGCAGACTTAAAGAATACAGGAATACCATTAGGGCATTCTTTAGTGATAATGGCTATGCGTTAGCCGTAGCGCTAAGTCATGGATCTAACAAGACCTTGAAGGCTAACACAACGACCGGGAGCAATTGCTAGCACTTTTTCTCCTCCATCCCTAAGGCGTCAAACAGAATATTCCGGACCCCACGCATTTCTAAATAATTCACAAATTTCAGACCTTTACGTAGAGCATTGTTGTCAAAGGTGTGTGTGTTGCTTCAGGCCCCCTTTTTACAACGTGTTTGAAGGACACCATGTTATGGTTTTTTATTACTATTCAAAAGAGCGAGGAGTGAGCGACAACCATTTAATTGTTGAATTTCAATCTGCATAAATCATGTTCCGCAGAACCATAATGAGACGACGATTCCCGAAAGCGCGCATGTCAGTCGTTGACCCCTTTCTAAGGCTTCAAACAAAACAAAGAACCGGGAACCCCTTTTGATCCACGTTCCACATCTCATTCACCCTAGACCGGCCAGACAATGGCCGTGTTTTTTTGTGAATGAATACTCCGCTGTTCCGGTCAGCTGTTTCATGTCATCCCGGTGCCCCTTTGTTCTGTGTTAGTCTGATGATGGCCATGACCGCATCAACGTCAGCCGGCTTCTCGCTGACATACGACGTGATTCATGTCCATGAAGAACGAAAACAAATCAGGGGTGGGGGAACAGAAAATGGACAGCATTTAGTCAGTGCTTTTCTAACCAGTGGCCACTCAAAGAGCTTTACAATATTGACTAGCATTCACCCATTCACGCACACAATCACACACCAACGGCGGGGTCAACCATGCCAGGCGACAGCCAGCTCGTCGGGAGCAGTCAGGGTGAGGCGTCTCGCTCAGGGACACCTCGACTAGGGCCCGACCGATTCATCGGCCTGCCGATTTAATCGGCCGATTATAGCCTTTTTGAAAATAATCGGCATCGGCCAAAAAGACGCAGATTACAACCGATTTTTTTTTATTTATTTTTTTTAAATGTTATTGCGCTTAGTATCCTGCAGATTGCGCTCCTACTCGCATGGCTAACTAACAACTTTAGCTGGAGTAAAAAAGAGGAGATTGAATTTTACCGTACAACATGAAAGCACACTCGCTCAGGCAGCTGCGCGCTCTCCTCACCAATGTACACAAGACGCGTTGTTTGAGCATGTTGTGCCTGTTTTTCTTTAGGTCCCAGGCCATGTTAATTTGTTATACTGTAGACTAACGGTGAGACCATACTGCTTAGCACGCACGTGTTAGTCACTGCTCACGAGCGCAGCAAATTGGGAGTTAGTTATTTATTTTACATTTTACATTACACTAATTTTTGACTGTAAATGTATTCTAAAACACTCAAAGGTTCTGCATTCAATTCACATATTGCTCAAAAGTGTTTAAAGTATATTTAAGGTATCAAAAACTACGTTTTATATGCTTTTTTTTTTTTTTAATCGGCCGATTAAATCGTAATCGTAATTTTTCTCTGAAAATAATCGGCATCGGCATCGGCACTCAAAAATCAATATCGGTCGGGCCCCTCGACGCTCAGCTAGAAGAAGCCGGGATCTAACTAGCGACCTTGCGGCTCCCTGCCAACCCGCTCCACCTCCTGAGCCACATGCCGCCCTCTTCTCCTGCGTTGCACCCGCCTCTTCCCATTTCTCCGCGGCCAACCCCAGTCCCGAGCCGCTCTCGTCCTCCTCTGGTCTGGGATGTATATTGGGACGTTAGTGGATGTATACTATATCGGGTGGATATAATATGTTACGTTCATTACGCTCCTCTACTTCCAACGCAGCGCTGGGGACATCCTTCTGGCTCTTGGTTGAGCACCTGCGACCTAAAACGTCACAGATGGATGGTACTGAGTAGAACATAAACCACCTTTATGAGTTACACACACCCCAGATGCAGACACACACATACACACATGCAAGCACACACACACACACACACACACACACATGCAAGCACACACACACATATGCAAGCACACACACGCAAGCACGCACAAACGCACACACTCACTCTCACAGGGGAAACCTGGCGTCAGGCATATTCGCTGGGCGAATACACCTGTGCAGTGCGCTCTGCGTTCTCCAGGTGCAGCCTGTTTAACTCCCTTGAACTTGAGCTTGGATTTTAATTGGATGATTACGAACAGATGACCCAAACCGTTAACACACCTGCAATTTTTTATCCAAAAGCATTTTTCTTCATTTAATTGCTTTGAATAAAGTAAATAATCACTGAGTGAACACCAAATGAAGCCTATCCATCATTGATGTGAATAACATTCATTAATTTCCTCGCCCTGATGAGTCTGAATGTATTTCATTACTTTGAACTACTTTTCTTAATGGAGTGGCCTTGTACTCAAACTTGATACGGGATAGACGTTAAATGTAACTTTTTAATTTAACTGTCCCTAATTAACCTGTTGACAGCAGCATCAACCTTCCTTTAAGCATGTGGTCGTCAGGAGTCAATAGTCCTTATCTTTATGAAGTGATAAATACTGCATTAATAGACTGAACTGTGGAGGTCGTTACGCAGTCACATTGAACATAAAGGATAATTATTTTACTGCTTCTCAATGGATCTGCTTAATCTTCTAAAGGGCAGCAGAGCGATGCCTCCATGATAAACCCGCTCTTCTAACCTGCTTTCTAATTAATTTTAACCAAACACCACAGATTGATTTGAACGGGTGTCTGACACAAATAAAGCACTTTCCATGTCCCTTTTTATTTTTGCTCTGGCTTAACTAGAAAAGTTAATGGACACATCGTTTTCCATTATGGCCTAGTACAAGCACACGTAATGCGTGCACACACACACACACACACACACACACACACACACACACACACACACACACACACACACACACACACACACACACACACACACACACACACACACACACACACAGACAGACAGACAGACTGATAGACACACAGACACACAAATTTGGCAGACTGTTGTTAACCACTAACTTCTCCCTTGCTTATTCTAACAATATCTCATCTTAGGGTTTCTCTCGTTCAGCCACATCAATATTCTGAAACTCAATCAGAATATTAGAACCTCGTTTACACCAAACGCTCTGATGATGAGTACAAATGAAGGCAGCCCAAACCAAACACGTTGCTGTTGTGTGGATCACGTTCTGCGAGGCGTCCTCCCGCACCTTATGTTCCTCCTGCTACGCCAACATAAATCATTAACCCCCTCCGCGCTGGACTCCAACACCTCCCTGGTGATTCAGCGAGACACACAAATCATTTGGGTAACAAATTGGTGTGATTACCGAGCAGATAGTTTCTGAAGCAACGATCCGTCACCCAGCGCCTCGGTCGAACGTGTGAGCGTTTAAATAACGACGGGGGAAAACACACGCCACCAAACTAACTACTTTCTTCCCTTCATTTAAAAAGCGCCGCACAGGCTTCCCTGGTTTTCCCTCTCCTGTTGTGCCCTGTTGCTTTGCCCCTGACTCTGTCACTCTCGAAACGATACTCTTATATTCTATTAGAGCCTTTGTGTTCTCTTCAGTGTGTTGCAACCATCTTTCACTGTGTTTGCTCCCTTTGTGCCTCTCTCGCTCTCTCTCTCTCTCTCTCTCTCCCTCCCTCCCTCCCTCTCTCCCTCTCTCCCTCTCTCTCTCTCTCTCCCTCTCTCCCTCTCTCTCTCTCTCTCTCTCTCTCTCTCTTGTTAAAGTTAAACAGGAAAAACAAACAGAACAATTTGCCTCTTGTTCCGATCTGTGTTTTTCCCATCTCCTCAGAATATAAAGGTAGCTAGCCTAATTGGAGGTGTGCGAGAGTGTGTGTTTCGTCACCTTAATTCAGAGCTAATATGTCCTCTCTGTGGGGAACCTTCCCGACCGTCGTAGATCTGCGCTGGACGCCTGCGCCCCCTGGGGAGCGGGAGGGGAGCTGTCAGCGACGCTGAGGGTGAACAACGCCTCCAAATGCACGATCAAATTTGAGTGGGTGTGTTCGGCGTGCGTGCGTGCGTGCGTGCGTGCGTGTGTGTCCTAGGATAGGAGGATAAGTGCCTCATAGATAAAATGCTAAAAGCCACCACAATGAAAACTTGTCCTGGTGCATAATTAATATAAATGGGATTTTCTCTTCATTCTGTTTGTTGGCTGATTGCACTTTGGGTAGATGTGCTTAAGCCACTTAATATTTAAACAAAAAGTAAGCGAAAACAAAGTTTCAACAAAAGCAATGGCTGCGAAGGAGGAGTTGTGTTGCTCCGATTTAATGTTGCATTTAAACAAAAGTGTTTTTTATGCTGCCTTTCTCTTGGCTCACATCATGAGAAAGAATGAGTGTACCGATATAAAACATCACTTATCCCCTCGGTGGAGGGCAGGGGTGGCTGCTTTGAATAAGTTGAATTATCAGGAGCAGAACAGCTGTTCACCGGATGGGGTGAATGTTCACGGTAATAGCGTCTCGAGCTCTCCCAGGGCCGAGAGACGGAGCGATCGAGTGAACCGGTCCTGTGGATACAGACGCAGACGTCTGCTGACTCACAGCCTCTGCAGAACGCCTGTCGTGTTTCTACTTCGGCTTCTACTAACGCACCCAAACCATCTCGGGGAAAAACATCAGTGGGATATTCCTGAGAACTGCAGATAACCAACAGTTGGCATCGTGAGCCTTTCAAGACGGGCGCCTTCAGGTTTTAAAAAATTAAAGGTTCCAGGTACTGTAAGCACTGTATGCTTTCCTGGAACTCGGAGCTCCTGGCTGAAGCTTTGTTTGTATGTGTGTGTGTGTGTATGTGTGTGTGTGTGTGTGTGTGTGCGTGTGTATGTGTGTTTGCGTGAGTGTGTATGTTTGTGCCTACCTGCCTACCTGCCTGCCTGCGTGCGTGCGTGCGTTTGCACGTTCATGATAACAAATGCTTTCCCTCAATAACATCTTTAACATGATCCGAGCCCCATCACCCCCCCCCCCCCTCCCGAAGCTCTGCTCCAGCCAGTCGCGGGTCGCTGGTCAGAGAGCACGCTGTTCGCAGAAGAATCCAAACATATTGGAGCCCTTCAAATGATCCCCAGAAAGAGGGGATTTGGCCGCTGTGCAAGTGTATGCTGGCGTTACACAGTCGTGTTAGGTTATGCATCACAGGAGGAGGACTGGACGATGGGCAGGAAGAGGACAGGAAAATCTATCATTGATTATCTTAGGAATGAGCCACTCGTTGTCATTAGCACGGAGATCCTTAGGATAAGCGTTTGAATGGTCAATTTTGCTTTTCTATGAAAACGAATTGGTATGATTAATCTGTAAATGAGCTGAAGGCTGAATCGATGGAAAAGCCCTCAGAGGGACAGTGTGGCTATTACAGTCCCTGAGCCACCATGAACACTGTTCCTGTCTGTTCACAACCTGGTATTTCTCTACTGTAAGCTGTCTTTATCTCATTCCTGGAGATTTCCTTGCTGACACTTATCAGCTGTTGAAACTGAAATAAACGTTGCCATCATTCAACTCTAAAGTTACAAAAGACGGCAAATGTATTTTAGAACATACTCTATTTTTATCCTGCACAAAGAATGTCTATCGTTTGTGTATGTGCCTGAGAAGAATATTCAGCATGTGTGCCTGCATAATGGACTTAATAAATTTGATCGAGTCTACATAAATGTGTTTGCGTGTGTGGGTGGATTCGTGCTCGGGCAATCATATTTGTCGTGTGTGCGGTGCAGTTTACTGAGCCCAGAGGAGGCAGTATTAACAGGCTGGCTGTCCATATTCGGTCAACACCCTCGTAGCTCAATTAGTTATTCATTATAATTGTCATTATAACGGACAGAAAATATTGCAGAAACTATTTCACGTGGCAGTCCTGATCACGGCCTCTGTATTTTGCATGCAGGGATTTTCGATAGAGGGATTGTTTGTGGCCAAAGGCACGAGGCATAAACTGAATAATAATCTGTGTCTCAGCGTGATGAGACCGTCTAAAACCTGTCTTCCAGTCGGCAGATGTGTCTCCGTGTCTCAGGGCCGTTTCAATAAGCGACCAGGCCTTTGAGGAAACACAGCTGGCTGCACACACACACACACACACACACACACACACACACACACACGCACAGATACACAAACACATACACACGCATACCCAGACACACACACACACGCACTCACACACACTGATGCCCGAACATACACACACGCACACACACACACACACAAACACACTCAAACAAACCCAGGCACATACATGTGTGTACTGCACTGTGCACCCAAATACGTCAACAGACATGCACATTCATGCACACACTTTTTGTCAAACAGTCTTACTTCAACTCTTACAGTTTTAAATCTCAAAACTAGATGAGCAGATTATTTTTTGCTAGTAACTGTCATTAAGAGTTAGAGGGAAAGTCAAACTCTTGTCAGTGTGAATTGGAGGCGTATGTCATAACTCACATGCACCCCACACATATGCACACACAAACGTTCCTTTGGCATGTATGTAATTGCTCTCAAGTGCCATCACTGTTCTAAGATTGCATTGTGTGTGGATTACAGGTCTGTCCTTGCATGCAAATGTTTAAGAAACGACAGCATGAGTGAGCATGATTGTATGTCTTTCTATTAGGACTGTATAGGGTTCTATTCAGGGGTGATTATATTCCTCTGCCAGGCTTTGTCTGAGGCCCTCTCACTTCCCAAAGAGAGGGCATGTCATCTGTATCACTTAGCATGACAACCATTTCCAACAGAACCCTGACGATGTGATTGGACCCCCGTATGGATGACTTCAGTGCTCCGCGGAGAAGTGGATAATGCTCGTTAAGGATCAGACTGGGAATCAATCTTGTTCCAGATGCCTCACCATTTTCCGGTTCCCTGGAAAAACATTAAATTGATGGAAAAATATTTATTTGTATTAGAAAAATAAAGATAGGATTTTAGACATAGAGTTTTAGTTATCTTGGATGAGCTGTCATTCATGTAAACTAAATATTGAGAATAAGAGAATAGGGTTAGATAAGGGTTACAGAATCTCATACGGTCCAAAATAAATGCACTCACAAAACTTCAACTGACAAACTGAAGGCTTTCCATCTGCGATTAGAGGAGCTCACTCAGACATAGAACATTTGAACTTACCCTTGCACAGAAGCGTAAACATTTGTCGATTAAGTGTTTTTCGATGGTACAACGGTAACCGTTGATCAAGAGCAGAGTTTTTCCATCCTCTTTATTCGGAAAACAAACAAGGCACACAAACTCTCTCATCACCGTCCATTTTCAAACAAACTGACCCAGATCCGGTGCTCTTAAAACATCCGATAACTCAATAGCGCCTCATAAGTCGGCCAGCGATGGCGTCAGAGCTGATTCTCCCTGACACAGATGCTCTACGGCGAGGGCCCACAGTGGGCTAATTGGAGCAGAGCGAGGAGGACTATTTCTGACGACTGCTGCTCGCGCTGATTCTGGAGTCGCATCGCAGGCCGGTTCTGATGTCGGCCGCTGACAGACGCTGTCAGAATGTTAATGTGGAGATTGATACAAAACGGTCCCGGGAAAATCCGAGCAGGCGTGCGTAGCCGCTGCTTTTAGAGAACGCGTAACCGAGCGCTCTGGACCGTTCCGGCCCGGCCGTCGCTGAGCCACTATTCATACCTGAGTACTAGAGAGCAAAACAGGGCTCACGAGCTGTAAGGAAATAATTATGGAAATGTAGCTCAGGCACACCCTGTGTATGTGTGAACTGTTGAACTCCCCTATAATGACGGTCTGAAATGTCAAACGTAATCCGAAAGAGACACTCAAAGGTCAACCGCCCCCCAGTTCCGCTTTGGCTCGCTGGAACGGCTAAGTTACTTTTTACTGTCATAGTGCACACTCCATAACCCCTTCAAGATACCTGCTCTTTATCACCCATGTCTCCTGGGGTGGGTGTGTGTACGTGTGTGTGTGTGTGTGTGTGTGTTTGTGTGTGTGTGTGTGTGTGTGTGTGTGTGTGTGTGTGTGTGTGTGTGTGTGTGTGTGTGTGTGTGTGTGTGTGTGTGTGTGTTTGTGTGGGTGTGTGTGTGAGTGTGTGTCTGCGCACACTCCTGTGGCTATTTAATTTCCCCTTTGGCCTTCATAATAACTGGAGAGGTGTGTACAGGAGGGGGGTGTGGGGGGGCTCTAATTGTTGCAAGACAAAACACCTTCCTCTTGCCCTCCCCCTCTCCTCCTTCTCCTACTCCTTCTTCTCCTACTCCTCCTTCTCCTCCTCCTTCTCATCCTACTCCTTCTCCTTCTTCTCCTCCTTCTTCTACTCATCTTCTTCTCCTCCTCCTACTCCTCCTCCTTCTCCTCCTTCTCTTCCTACTCTTCCTACCCCTCCTTCTCCTCCTCCTCCTCCTTCTCCTCCTACTCCTCCTCGTCCTCCTCCTTCTCCTCCTACTCCTCCTCCTCCTCCTACTCACTGACTTGTTGTCTTCGACGACATCCCAGCACCTCAAGTCCTCAATTCTAGCTAGGTTGCACTCAACTAAACTATGAGGGGCTTTTCTGGGCAATGTATTATTTTACACACCTGGCGAAACGAGAACTATTCCTTGAGGCACCAGATATACGGCAGCTCACGTGGCTATTTTCATCTTGTGCCAGACGCTCTTGTCTCTCCCTCATGTGCCAAGCAAAGCAACAAACTCTCAAATGTTCACAATCTGGCAGCATCCGTCTGGGTAGTGCCTGAGCCCAAATGATAGTACACGGAGAATCGAGAGGCGGCCACACGTCTGCCAATGTGTTTTAGTTCAAGTGATTCAGCGGGCTTACTTATCCCCACCATCGAGCAGCTCTGTATGCCTCCTTGTGAAAAAAAAACTTTTCCATTACAGGATCCCTTCCACAACAGGATGACATCCTAATGGTCGATAAGAGAGACTGTTCTTACACAGTATGTCGCAACCATTCTCTCTCTCTCTCTCTCTCTCTCTCTCTCTCTCTCTCTCTCTCTCTCACACTCTCCCTGTTCTATGGCGATGATGTTGTCGATTCTTGCCCCCTGGGGGCCAAGCCCTTTAGAAGAGTCACTACACTCCCGTGGAGCTAATAGTATGTGCCATCCGTGTATATGAGTCCATGCTAAATCCTCAATCCTCCGTTTGACCTTCAGGAGTCGACTCAGACACCCGCTACCCACACACACACCCGGCCTGAGGACTAGCACCTGTTGGCGCAGAGGACAGGAGTTGCATCAGCATGTATGTGCTGGGCGGCTACGAACTCACTGAGACGTCTCCCTGCTGAGTGGCCCAAAGCAAAACGTGTCCTCCAGGCCTCCTCTCCCTCAGGGCTCTCCTCTCTTACATCAGCCCGCTGATATGATGCCACACATTTACAGCTTATGCCACCATAACAAAGTTCAACCTCATCTAATCGACTAATGAGAACTACTTTTTTGATACGTTCCCTATTTGGGATTTAGTCGCACAAATCCGGTAGATCGTGAGATAGAAGACTTAGTGACTGACTGGCAACTGTAGAAATACACTTTTTAGAACACACCCAGAGGTTCTGCTGTATTAGGACCACCGGATCCAGGATTAGGGGTGCCCCAATAGAGGTGTCATGGACTCCATAAGGCTGGGGGCTCAGGAGGTAGAGCGTGTTGGCTGGGAACCGGAAGGTTGCTAATTCGATCCCCGGCTTCTCCTAGCTTGATTGTCGAGGTGTCCCTGAGCGAGACGCCTCACCCTGACTGCTCCTGACCAGCTGGCTGTCGCCCTGCATGGTAGACTCCGCCGTTGGTGCGTCAATGTGTGCATGAACGGCTGAATGTTAGGCAATATTGTACAGCACTTTGAGTGGGCACTGGTTTTAAAAGCGCGGTATAAATTGAGTCCATTTACCATTTTGTGGTCGTCCATACCGACGCCGCAAGGGATGAAATCGTTCTTTATTATTTCTTCCTGCAATGGCATGAAAGAATGACCTTTCCGGTTGGCGATTGATACCGATGTTACAAATTTAGGAGAGGAGGAGCCTAGCTGTTCCTGCTCCATCTGACTCACAATGCTTAGCCAAGCTCTTGTTTATCTCCTCCCAGCCGACTCAAATGTTATTGATGAGCAGCCGGGGGGCGCTGATTATGACTAGTGATGAGGAGGATGAGGAGGCCCGCGGTGGTGGTGACAGTGATGAAGATGGTGATTGTCAGGGAGGTGACTCGTTGCTGACTCATCTCAACCCACGGGTGACCCCAGTGCTTTTCTTTAATCGCCGTCGCCTTGTTATAAAGCGTGTGAGAGAGAGGCGGGGATATTCATGGAGGATCACAATAAGGAGTAAAGAATGACGAATGGATTGACTTAAAATGAGAAGGTTGAACATGTTCTGTTGTGGTAGAAAGGCTGAATTCTATTACTTCAACTCAATTAAAGAGAGTAGGAGGAATCAAGGAGTCCGGAGCAAGAATGACAGAAGACTTTATTGTTACCCGTGAACAAGCAACAACAAGGCAGAGTGGTTCGCAAAGCACTGCTGGATGTTTAAGACCCCTGCTCTTTTATACCCATCCCGAGCTATTTTTGCTCTTGTTCCCAATATGGTATGCTACACACAGAATGCTTACTAGTACTCCTTTTTTGGTAGGACCGGTCAGTAATTCGTTCATTTGAGACACATCTTTTTAGATTTGCAGCTGGCCTAGACTTTAGGTTGACGTCAGTGCACCCTGACGCCCTGTTCCCTACACTGGCAGCACGCCATAAACAGGTTTGGAACAGAGGCTCTCTGGCGCCGGGTCAAATCTCACCTTTAGGGGAGACGTGATTTAGCTACTTTCCACTATTAATGTATTTATATGATATATAGGCCTGATAATAATCATAGTTTGCCATAGAATGTACGGGTAAATGTTTTCCTTACTGTGTATTTAGGTGTGTTAGCCTTGTTGAAAATCATTGTTAACTTTAAATCACCCTCACCACTCAATCATACAAGGATATTTCCTCCCGAAATCTAGTTGGTGAAAAAAGTTTACAAAAGTTTTGGATGCAGGGAAGATTATCATTCTGATTATTTATGTAAAAGTTGCTCTAGATATTGTGGCAAAAGCCCAGTCAAGATAAGCAATCCCAGAGCCAACCCAGGGAAAACACCATAGATCGTTCAACATGACTGAATGAAGATTAACAACGTAAAAGTGTTCATGTTTACTGTGTTCTTGCTTTTCTGTCTATAGCTGGCTTCAGCAGGTGTTTAATTACGTTAACGAGCACTGCTATTACACAGCAGAAGGCACTGCTCTGGCACTTGGCATTTTCTATTCAATATACTCAAGACTTGGCTAATGAGCTGTGCACATGATGTAGGATAATTATTGCGTTTACTCGACCAACCATGACCTGATTTATAATTGTGTAACCCACCAAATGAACCGTTTGTGTGTGCCATTGAATGATTAAACGAAACACGTCAAACGGCTGTGTGCTCCGACATGTTTTAAACCATAGCTTTATCGTGTAACCTCTGGTCAGCGTTAGTTTCACACCAGACTTTTACTTGAGACTTGAGATCGTATATATATAAAACAGCTGCTGTTGGTTCACTGTTTCTCCATCGTCAACACGAGTTCCAACAGAGACTCGGGAGATGCATCGAAACCGGGCGTTTGTCGACGTTGGTGTCAGAACGTTTGTGATGCAGAAGGGTATTGCTGTCATCCATCATTCGCTGGCAGGACGGTCAGCACAGACACAAATACCAAAGTGGAAAACAGCGGGACACAGAGATAAGGACACAAGCACGGGCAGGTCGGGGAACACAAGAAGTACTTTCAAGGTCATCTTCACTTTCACAAGTTGATGTATTGGGAATCGTGTTTTGTGCTTCACTAAATGATATGTGTAGTGTACTTAGTGTAGTCCCCCTATATCTGTGAGTCCTCTTCCGTGGGATTTGTGTGGTTGTCATCATTCTGTTATCAGGGTCATTCCAGTGCCATGGCAACCGTCCCATCCAAATAAGATGTCATTCCCTTCACTGTGTAATTAACACTTTCCATTTTGAGATACTTATTTTCTGCTCAATAATCATAAGCAGAGCAGAAATGCTCCGACCAAGATACCACGCATTTCAACATTAACATTTTTATGAATTTACATCTTACACTGATTATTGTAATTGCTATTAATTAATTATTAAATTATATAATATATATCCATACTTCCATGAGTACACTTAAACGAAGTACACTATCCGCACTCACTAAGTGTGCTAACTTTCAGATGTCAGTGTTGTTCAAAATCGAATACTCCGTGGTGCACTAACCGGAAATTACGATCACGACTGCCGCCGCGGCTCCTCCCCCGCAATAAACATCCCGCTTTGAACGGTGAACTCTTTACGCGTAGCTGCTATAAAAAGCTATAAAAACTATAAAATGACTCTATTAATGTGGAAAATGCGCCAACTTTGGCTCAGCCTGGCTCCGCCCTCTTCCGCTACGTAGCTAAGATGGCTGCCGTTGAGTACGAAAAGTGTACATCGCCACACATTTCGCGATTTGACCGTTTTGAGTACACCATCCGGGTCCTTTCAGTACACTTATTTTCGCTCGATCTGAATCGGAACGCCCTACGTACTCAAACTTAGGCTAGTAAGTACGGATAGTATGGATATTGGAACACGGCACACTTCTCTCTTCGCTCCACGGTCGAGATCACGTCAGATCGGGCGAGAAAGGGCTGCAGGACCACTCCCACACGTTGAGAAGGGACTCTTTTATATTATAGATGCTGTACTTAAGGTTAAGGAGATAGTGACGTTTAGCTTGGGAAGCAGACGACTGCAAACTCGTGTTTAGTTTGCTCTGGCTTATTGCGTCTGGCCCCCGCTCCCAGTCAGACAGATACCAGCCAACCAGCCCGGGTCGGGGCCAATCACAACCCTCTATCTAACATGAAGTGGGTTTGAAACGATGACGGTACCGTAGATGCCCTATGGGAGCGCCATTGAGGCATTCCCTCAGTGCTTCAGGTAATCCACTTAGTCTGGCAATCACATGCGGAAACAAAGCATCATCACAGCTCCATAGCAGTAGCATGAAGGCAAAACCTTGCGATAGGGAGAGCAGAGAGGAAGGAGGTTTTCATTTTCAAAGTCTCTCTCTCCTGCTTTTTTCGTTTATTCATACCTCTTACCAACAGCAGCCTTAACCTCATAGATAAAAAAACAAAACATTGCCAGTGCTTAAGCCTATGGATCACTGCAGAAACTTGTTATGATCAGTACAATATCTATTGATGAGCGCTGTTGTTACAGATCATCAGGAATCCAACAATTCCTCTCTCCTTATCTCTCGATGACCACATAATCGGTTGGTCTGTAAATAATCCCTCTCTTATTACCCTCTTTACATTCTTGCTTTCAGCTGTTCCCAGTTTGGTCCTCCAAATATTGACGCACACATTCAGAGTTAAAACAAGCTTTTCCCAAAAGGATAAAAGATTCCGACTGACGTGGAGTGGACTGACCCTCTGCACTCCGCCTCCTCCTCGTCCTCCTCCATTCTTCATCGTCACGGTCGCTGCTCGACGGAGGTTATGAATGTTCATTGTATTATTGAAACGGTGTGCAAGTGTGTACGTGTGAGTGGGCTTTCTTTATTTCATTCATTTTGTTTACGTGTGGGACTTGCCTGCTGGCAAGGCTTCAGTGGTCTGCCAGTTCACATGAAATCACCCCGCGGTAAAGTTTCTGTAGGTGTGTGTGTGTGCGCACGTGGTGCAAGTGAGCGCGATCATAAATGCATGTATGCACAGGTCTGTCATTCTGTCACATAGTCTGCTGCCTGCTCAGCCCTATGACTGCAGCACCATTAAGACTAAGGCAGCCTCACCACAGACGGGCATCTCCGGCCCCTCGTCTCCCCTTCCGGCATTTCTCCCTTCCATTCCCCCCTTGTGTTCTTCAAACCCTCCTAGCCTCCTTCAGAAGTTGATTCACCTTGTGCTAAATAGGTATTATTCCCTATTTAGCACAAATATTCCCTGTGCTGAATAAGTAAAGGCAATGATCTGATCCCTGTAGAATGGTAAATGGACTGCATTTATTCATCGCTTTTCTAACCAGTGGCCTCTCAAAGCGCTTTACAATATCGACTAAATTCACCCCGTTCATGCACACATTCACACACCGACGGCGGTGTCAACCATGCAAGGTGACAGCCAGCTCGTAGGGAGCAGTTAGGTTAAGGGGTCTTGCTCAGGGACACTTTGATACTCAGCTAGGAGGAGCCAGGGATCGAACTAGCATCCTTCCGGTTACCAGCCAACCCGCTCTACCCCCTGAGCCACATGCCGCCCTCTGTTCTCCACTGTTCTCCCGCGGTTCACCTTCGCCTATAACGAGAATGGAAACGCTTATGCAAGGCCTCTTCAGAGTTCTGCACCAATCACCACAGTTCGCACCTTTTCAGATCTTTAGAGGTTGATGGCATTGTTTCGGGTTTAAATATTTCAGGGCCTCTGCCGCTCTTGTTTTGAATCCTTTTTAGGATATTTGATTTGACTTCTGTCATTTTTTCTGTCACGTACTTTGTTTGAAAGCAGTTGCAAGGTTGTGGTTTTGATCTCCGATGCAAGGTGGCGGGCGATACGGATGTGTGCCTACTGCGGTTCTACCGTCCTGTAATACCTTCTGTTTCCTTTCTGTTCCTCAAGGTGAATCAAGAGGCTGCCTCATTTCACATTCCTCTGCTACTGAGCCACTCTACGTTTTAAAAAGAACGCGACTGTCGCAGGGAAGGTGTTGAGGTACGTTTGTATGATTTGTTGGTTCGTCTGTAGCCCTCTCCTTTATTGTTGCAGCTGCACGAATGCTTTAATCCACCTCCTGAGTGTCTGACGTCGTTATAATATACAGGCAGTAGACTCATCATACACACCATAATGTGTCTGAATCTCTGGTATTATCCTCTCCAAAGGAACACATTGGTCTTTATTCTCAGCTCCTCCTCAGACACCCGGTGAAGAATTTGTAGTTCTCAAAGGACGTTTTCACTTCTTCTCATTAACAGCAGACTGTGTGTCAATCTTTCGAGTGCTTTATGAAAGTGTCCTCGCCTTTGGAACTTCAACACACACACACACACACACACACACACACACACACACATGGCGCGTACGCACAAACATGCGCCCACACATATGCCCGCAGCACTGCTGCAGCCTCACTCTTCTCCACTCGCTCAGGCAGGAGTTTCCTCCTTCTCCTCCACTCGGTTCATGTCCTCCTCTCCCGTCCCTCCTGGTTCCTGTGGCGACGTAGGGCAGCGGCTCTGAGAAATGTCAATGCACTTATAGAAGCCGACACTGGCCGTTTCAGTGCAAACCCACTGCTTACCCAGTGCTTAACCTTTAGCTGTGTTCCGGTTCCAGGCTAGAGCTAGTATGGCTATATACTATATGGCTATAGTATGGCTATTCAGCACAAGAGGCGTGGTCAACGGGCCTAGTTCAACTGGCTCTGTACGCGATTGGCTGCTTGCCGTCGTTTCCGTGTCGTCATTGTGTTAAACCAGCCAATAGCGCGCAAAGGGGAAACGCCAGCTTGGTTATTGGCTCCCGTATTGTAACGTATTGGAAGCAGAAAGAATAGTATTGCTCTTTTCCAGACCCTTGTGCCGGGCGAACTCAAATTGCCGGCAGAATGGGCTGGGCTAGCCAGTCCAGACTAGAACCTTATCACACACTGTTCTTTTATTTTGTTCCGGTGAAATTCCACTAAAACCGGCGCAGGGTTGGGTAGGGTCGTACACAGCATTTTGTTGCTGGCTGTTTTGTGTTACCTGGGTTTCATTGGATGTTCACATGACTATCAGCCATAGGAGGAATGACTTGCGAAAGTGAAATGCTCTTCAGTCCACAATGGCAGGGCTCTTCACGTGGATAACCATGGCGACCGAACATTTGGTGGTGAATGGTGCTGAAGGCAGAAAACAAGGTCTTATAAGCTGGAGAAAAGTAAAGTGATGGGCAGGGTAAATAGGCTCGTTGATGAAAGTGTGTGTGTGTGTGTGTTTTTTTTTGTGTGTGCATGTGTGTGTGTGTGTGTGTGTGTGTGCATGTGTGTGCGAGTGCGTGCGTGTGTGCATTTGTGTGCGTGCATTCGTCGGCACGTCCGTGCATGCGTGTGTGTATGTATAAATAACGTGTGTGAATATATAATATTTGTAGTCCAACATGTTGTCTGTCGACACAAAAATCCTTATTCCCCAGACGAAGATCACACATTCAGCTCATTACGATGTCAACTTGTTGGGGGCCATTAGCCTGGGAGTTATGGTCCATTTTCTGACGTTGATATGACAAATAATATCGATTAATCTGCCATACTCTGCTTTTCTTTCAACCATTTACCTTGAATTTCTATTATGCGCGTTGGCATACTGTACTTTTGTACAAGACTATTGAAGACATCTTAAAACATTAGAGGTGCAACTGGGAACAGTGTATAATAAGCATTAGCCTAGCACACAGCTAACTGACTGATGCTGAATCCGCAGGTCATAAGGCTAACATTCCAGCCCAAATGAACAAATACGCCCACTAAGGTCGCATTTCAGCCGCTGTGGGCGGCTGTTTCGTCGTGGTTATCCATGGGAAACAAGTGTTCTCACTCCTCCTCTAATGCCTTTAATGCCGCTGCCGCCTATCCTTGTCCTTTGGTTAGAATAGAAATGTTATGAAAGGATGCGGGATTGGGGGACATCGCTCATCTGGCCTTCAGTCCTCCGTGACATGGAGGGTTGATGGAGGATAGTGGTGGGCGACATGTGGCTCTGGAAGTAGAGCGGGCTGGCTGGTAACCAGAAGGTTGCTACATCGATCCTCGGCCTCGCCGAGTGTCGAGGCGTCCCTGCGCAGGACACCTCACCCTGACTGCTCCCGACGAGCTGGCTGTCGCCCTGCGTGGCTGACACTGCCGTCGGTGAGTGAATGTGTGCATGCACGGGTGAATGTGAGGCAAAATTGTAAAGCGCTTTGAGAGGCCACTGGTTAGAAAAGCACTGTATGAATGCAGTCCATTTACCATTTAGTGTGTTTGATCCCCAGGATGGATGAGACGAGGGGGGTTTGTGGGGTACAACCAGTTCACCAAGCTTTTCGTATCCTCCTGATGTTGGTGCTACTGGGAGATTCGTGAAAGCGCTGATCTCTCCGGCCTGAGGGTCGGACCGTTCCTCCTCGTTATGGGGGGCTCCATGTGTCTGGACCCCACATGTCCTCATCTCCCCGCAGGCAGGAGGGTGGGGGGCTTAAAAAGGAACCATCCTGTGGGGGGGGGGGGGTGTTTGTTTGTGTGTGTGTGGTTGTGTTGGTGCGTTTTTGTCTGTGTGTGTGTACGTTTGTGTATGCATGTGCCCGTGCGTGTGTGTGTGTATGTTTCTGTGTGTCTGTGTGTGTCTGTGTGTGTGTGTGTTTGTGGGTGTGATAGTTTGTGTTTCTGTGCTTGTGTTTATGTGTGAGCCTGTGCGTGTGCATGCAAGCGTTTGTGAGTGCGTGCGTGTGCGTGGGTGCGCGTGCGTGCGTGCGTGCGTGCGCGTGCTCCTCAGTCTCATTATGCTCCCCTTTTCATTTCCGGTCATTTAAGGCCCTCCTCACAAAAGAACAATGAATAATTTAGGGTTCTGCCGCTGATCGCAGTGTTTGACTTGAGCTGCGAATTAAGTACTGGCCCCCAAATAATGTTATCTTTGCTGGATTATTTTGTTGCCGTCAGCGGAGGTTGGAAGAGTAAAAGAGTACGGGAACCATTATTTCCCGGAACTTATTTACTTGTGGCGGGGGAGGAAACAACAAGATATTTTAAGGCGGTCAGACCTTTCATCAAAACCACGCCGGTCACAGCGGTTTCTTGCCAGGCGGGCCGCAAGAAAGGACACATAAATCATTTCAACACAACACACGCGTCCCCGTACTCACTATTAATGTTTTCGACGCAAGATTAATGGGGCAGTTATCTAAAATGCTGTGCTTGCAATGAGAGCACACGTTTTTTCTTGTTTATTCTTTTTCCCCCCAATCTCTCTTTCTCGTTTTATTCACGTGGATTACTGCTATCCGACAGCTGGCCTTGGCATGACCTCATTCCCCGTCCTCTCCAATTGCCACCTCTCCCACAGTTGTGCCCAACTTTACTGACTATCTCCCTCTGTTCATCACAGCACCACATTGTTCTCATCACTCCGGCGAAGTCGAAATATCCGTTTACGAAAGACTTCATTCCCTAACGAAATCCCGAACAATAAAATGCAGGCAAAAATATCGACGTTGGCGATGACCCGCCCCCCCCCCCCCCGGAAAGAGACGGCGGACGCAAAGAGCGAAGCCGTTTGAATCCTCGATGGAGCCGCTCAATAGATCGCCCGCCAAATGCTGCTTCTTCTGCTGCCAACGGGGGGCGTGTGGTGTCTGGACGGGGGACAGACGTGTCTGTGGTGGCGCTGGCTCCAAGGCCTGGCTGTGATAGGTGCCACTCCCGCGGCTGGATCCAGCGCTTCAGCGAGGTTATGGTGTGGGGCCTGTGGTGATGGTAAATGGACTGCATTTATACCGCGCTTTTCTCACAAGTGGCCACTCAAAGCAATATTGCAATATTACAATATTGCCTAACGTTCACCCATTCATGCACACATTCACACACCGACGGCGGAGTCAACCATGAAAGGCGACAGCCAGCTTGTCGGGAGCAGTCAGGGTGAGGTGTCTTGCTCAGGGCCACCTCGAGCAGAGGATCGAACTAGCAACCTTCTTGTGAAGAAGTCAACCCGCTCTACCTCCTGAGCTAGCCCGACCCACCCACACTGGTGTTTCTTGGGGGATGAGTTTAGCCTGACGGGGAAAACTCTTCTCTCTCTCTGTGTACGACTCATGAAGAAATATCCATCTTCAAGCAAAAGGTAAAGAAACAGGACGTTAGCACAAGTGAGAAAGGTGCGAGAGAAATCGAGATACGATGGATAATGAAATCTATGTTAACATGGCTCCCGAAATATTTCGCCATGACAAAATAGTCTGAGAATGAGCACCAGGAACGCTCGCCTGACGTTCCCTTCATGTTGTTCCTCATTCCGCCCGCTACCCCTGAGGAACGGCCAAGTCTCGAGTCTATTGCGGAAGCAAACCTCCGATCCCTCAGTTATTCCTGACAGAGACTAAATACAGGGAAGGCTATTTACCTAATACCGTTTAACGCTATAGAATCGAGGAACGATTTTGTCATATGTCCTTTGGGAAAGAGTTTTGTTGGGTGATATTAGTATGAGGGGGGTAAGAATAGTTTTATTTCAGAGTTGTATGCTGATTTGATGATTTGCTACAATGATACCTGTCTCAGTTGAATTGAGTTCCTTGCATACTTTTTAATATATTACTGGAAGGATTTAAATCCCAAAGCAATATATTGTGATCTATATCAACCGCACCTCCAAGAGATTTAAAGTCAATATTATAATATATATTTGATATCTCAAAATCCCCAGCCCCACCCCACAGTATCCAGGAGGGAAAGATAGTGTTGTCTTTACTTCCACACACTGTATTTAACTTAATGAGTATATTGATGTATTTTTTTTTATTGATTGCACTACTGGTTAGATGTAAACTGCCTTCCGTTGTACTGGTTGTCCTTACTTGTGAAATGACAATAAAGTTGAATCTAATCTAATCTAATCTTATTCTGAAAAGAAACCTTCGCGAAACAACCAACCCTAATGTAGATAATATGATTTTGAAAATGCATACATAATAGCACATAACGGGCTGCATTCATGTAGTGCTTTTCTAATCTGTGGCCACTCAAAACACCATATAATTGGTTCCTCGCATTCACCCATTCACCCCCTGATGACCCCTTTACATCCCACAGAAGGTATGGCATCACTAGAATCACAGGAGGCCTTCCATTCCATGCCTCTACTTTAAAGGGGATCTATTATGCTTTTTCGACTTTTATGACCTATAAACGTTGTTATAATGATTGATAGTCATGTTTAACCACACTAAAGTGTCAAAAAATGACGTACATGCATTTCGACGTATTGCCTGCAGACAGTCTGGGGTGGCTGTGCAGAGTGCTAAACACTCGGGACAACGTTTGCGATTCACTTGTTGCCATTTCCGGGAAATCATCTACGTAGAGGCACTCCTGCCGCGCCCCCATATGCCTGGTCAGTTCTGATGACCCCTTTCACCATGTAATTGTTCACTTTCGCCATGGACATCATGGCCTATAAAACAAGACACCATGGCAACTGCTAAACTGTCTCCTCCATGACCCTCCATCTCTGCCCATTTGATGCTTTCCTTTTAGTTCTTCCCCAGACATTAACCTTTAACAGACACATATGTACAGAAGGTATGCAAACTTTAGCTGTTATCACTACCAATTCCAACAAATGACAAGAACAAAATAAACTCTGTACAGACTTTATTTGATTGAATGTGGTACCGCTAAATAAATAGGTTGCTTGATTGAAAGTACTGCAAATCACAAACAAACACACACACATAAACTGTTATTTCCATCAATCAACTTATTTATCCTGTTGGCCACACAAAGAAAGAAGGTTTGGTTGTATGAACACTGCCAATCACTGCCAGATATCTAAAGATCCAAGAGTGATTTAGACGCTCACTTTCTTGTTCCTTATAACAAAATAAGGTGAATAGGAGCAACCACTAAACCTCGAACTAGCCGATTATTTTAGATTCTTCCAGTCATTCTTCCAGATTCTTCCAGAAATTTTTCCAGTCAACCTTCCAGTCATTATTCCACTATTCTTCCAGATTCTTCCAGTATACTTCCAGTATTATTCCACTCTCCCAGATTCTTCCATTTATTCTTCCATTTATTCTTCCAGTATTCTTCTAGTGTTCTTCAACTCTTCCAGCTTCTTGCAGTCATTCTTCCAGTATTCTTCCAGTATTCTTCCAGTATTCTTCCAGTATTCTTCCAGTATTCTTCCACTTGCCCAGATTCTTCCATTCATTCTTCCTGTATTCTTCCAGTATTCTTCCACTTGCCCAGATTCTTCCAGTCATTCTTCCAGTATTCTTCCATTGATCTTACTCTGACGGGGGCAGGGGACAGCTCAGTGTGAGGGAACGGCGTCGCCATAGTCTGGGAACGCTCTGGAGGAAAGAGGCGTTGGCCGCAGAGGGATGGGGTCATCACATTATTATTTACATTATCACACATCCTGTGGCCACTCAAAGCACTTTATAATTGGTTTCCTCGCGTTCACCCATTCAGACACATTTACTCCCCGATGGTGCTGTCGACCTTAAGGGAACAGCCAGCTCGTTGGGAGCAGTCAGGGTTAGGTGTCTTGCTCAAGGGCACTTCACCAGGAGGAGCCTGGGATCCGGTCAGCAACTTGCTGGTTGCCACGACAACCCAATCGAGCCCCCTGAGTAATATTGTTCGATATTTTGGTGTTATTCACATATCATAGCAATTTCGTGTCCTCCGCTCCACCAAACACTTTGTATGTTCCATCAGAACATGGACGCTGTTTCTCTCCATTCTTGAGCTTTTGTTGTGTCTGAACCGTCTAGCCAAACTCCCCAAACCAATTCAGACTTTAAATGGGTCTCTAGTGGCCGACAGGCGTGACGTCTCCTCCTCTCCTCTCCTCTCCGACTGAAGAGTCCAAATCCATGAATCTCAAACACACTGGCAGCCAATTCAAACACACAACCTGCTTAAGGCTAATGCCTCAGACACCACATGCAAACATACTAGCATGCATGCAATACACACACACAGACACAGGTACAAGCTAACACGCCCACACACTCACACATAGACACAGACACCAACACTTACCCAAACACACACACACACCCACACACTAACACATACGTACAAACACACACACAC
Organism: Gadus morhua; assembly: GCF_902167405.1. Lineage (NCBI taxonomy): Eukaryota > Metazoa > Chordata > Actinopteri > Gadiformes > Gadidae > Gadus > Gadus morhua. The sequence goes on along the minus strand of NC_044061.1, from coordinate 3,024,984 downwards.
ACACACAGACACTCACACATGTGTGGTAGGATCATGGGCAGAGGACCTCAAAAGCTTCTGTAAGCCTTCCAAAATAAACTGGGTCATTTAGGTTGTGTCAGAGTCAGACATCTGTCCCAGGCTGTTCATCTCTGTGATCCCCCTTCCTCGGATGCGTGTGGTCAGGGTTCTGCATGTTGTTTGTCAGGCCGGCTGGTGTTCTTCAGCAGAGAGCTCACAAACAGAAGAAACAATGTACGGTTGTCTCTGTGTACATATTCAACAACAGTGTAGCGATAGCCTGGAACTGTTTCCTGCAAAATTGAATCTGATGGAAGAATATCTAACACCTATGATGTACACAAATGTACACATGTATAGTTGTATATATCTATGATGCGTTTGGGGTTAGGTCTACAGCTGTATGAGTAGTGTCACAAGCCGACCGTGGCGGCTGTGGCAAAGAGGGGAGACGCACACAATTGACTGAATTTAACAAAGAGATGTATTATAATCAAGTGAATATAACATAACATAACATAAGGTATGGCGTGTGTATTCAATCTAGTCAGTGATGTAAGTGTGTGTGTACGTAAAAGTGTATGGGTGCAGTGTTGTCAGGTGTAAACATACCTAGGATACAACTAAACCAAAAGACCAAAGGAACAAACAATAAGGGGTGCCTCCCGAACGAGAACCACCCCGACACTGGGCTCACAGGTCTACTCAAATAAGCCCAGCTCAGGTGTTGTCAATGAGCTCGTTAAGCTCCCCTCGTTAGGGTCGTGACAGCAGGCAGATCCAGATAGAATAGTTACTGTGGGTTTGTTGTCAGCAAGAGTTCACCTAGACTCTGCATATTCTCCCCCCTTACCCCCCACCCCCCTCTTATGCATTTATTTTGTGTTGTATGTCCTGGCAATTAATGTACACACTTATTGAATGTTGCACATCCTTGCACTTAAAAAAAGTACTTCTCAATCATTATGTAGCATCTTATCCAGCTATCTCTGTTGTATAAGGGGAATGGGTTAACCTAGAGATTGTTAGTGCTTGGAACTTGGTTCTATGAATATTCTTACTGTACTGACAGCGATATATTGTTTCTCCTTCTTCTGAAAAATGTACTTATTGTAAGTCGCTTAGGATAAGAGTGTTTGCTAAAAGCTCTAAATGTTAATGCAAGTTTGGATCGTTATCTTTCTGAGCTCTACACCTTTGAATGTCGATGTCTATCTGTCTATTCTAGGCTGTGCTCCAGCTACTCCTCGTGCTGTAGACATGATCTCGCTGGCTCGGAGGAGCCAGCGACACTAATAGATTAAGGTTACTGTTTAAAAAAAGATCCTCCACTCAAACATGGGGAGAGACATCTGTTAAATGAGTGGATGTTTTGTATGAATGATTTTCCGAAAAAGGTTGCTTTCATGTTTAAAAAAATAGGGCACAAAGAGTTTGCTTGATTCATTGAATCCACATATATTAGTGATATCTAGCTTTATTCAACACAACCTTGGATTTGCTTTATTCATCTTCGATGAAATAGTTTCCTGAACGGCCTGAAATGCATTATACTGTGTTATTACCCAGTATGCCCCACTCTCATTATTGAATAGATTCACCCAATTCGATCATTTGACCTTATCCGTAATGGAGCTCTGAAGCTTTCTTCCTACAGCCTTCATTAGCCGCTCACACTAGAGCAATCTGGAATATATATATATATATATTTCCCACTGTATCCTATTTTGGGTTTTGTACATATCCAAGTTGAATCTGCAATTAAACACTGTTAGGGAGAAGTCAGCCAAGGGAGAAATCGCTGAGAAAGTCATCCAATTACTCTAGTCAATAATGTCTCAACAAGTCAGACAATTAGAAATCATTACCCATTTTCCAGCTCACTAACTCACTGCACAAAACCAAGGAGGGCGGGGCGTTTGCACACATACTTACAGGCAAACAGTTAATGGATGTCTGTTTGATACACACACACACACACACACACACACACACACACACACACACACACACACACACACACACACACACACCAAAAAACTCCTCCACATACAAACACACATGTCCTTCCAATATACTCAGACACAAAAACAACTCCTCCACATACACACAATCAAACACACAACTCCTTCCCATAGACACACATACACACACATACGCACCCTCACCCTCTCACACACACACACGCTCACCCTCTCTCACACACACACGCTCACCCTCTCACACACACACACAAACACACACCCACCTTCACTCCCTGTGACAAGCAGAGCGGAAGGGAGGGATGGCTGTGCAGCCAGGTACTGCCCCCCCGTCCCCCCCCTGTCCCATTAAATCCAGCAGTGTGTGTCTCCTTGGCTGCCAGAGACAGGGGAGTGCACAGGAAACTTTGATGTTCAATCATGCGCTCCACTTCAAAGTTCCCCTCCTGTCTGGATTAGGCGGAGGAAGGAGATTACTGTAATTGGGGATTGAGGACGTGGAACAAAAGGTTTGGCTGTCCTGTTTTAAAGAAGGGGGCGGAAGTCGTACAAATGGTCTGCTTCTGTGAACTTCTGACACACATTTGAGCGCACCGCAAGTTAGCGGTGCACGTACGTACGCACGCACGCACACACATTTAAGCGCACCCTAAGCCAATGGGGCACGCACAAATACATACACACACACACACACACACACACACACACACACATACCAGCACACACACACACACACACACACCCAAGGTTCCATGCCCAAGCACCAGCATGAATAATCACCGACACACACACACACACACACACACACACACACACACACAAACACACGCACACACAGCTGATATGTGGGATTTAAATGACAAGTTATTATGGGTGCTGTCTGGCTAACCCTCTCACCTCTGCCTCATGTCACATGAAAGCGTGTTTGATCCGTGGTGGCCCCTGGCAGTGGAGTGTGAAATGAGGCTCTCAGTCATAATTCCACCGCATTGATCATTCTCCGGAGTCGGTCTTAGATCAGTTATTTTGAAAAAAAAATGAATAATGGTTTTCACAGTGCATGAGGCACTTAAGGTGCTACCTTGATTTATTGTTCTACCTGGAATGTCATTGCACACTAGCCTCCGTGGGTAATTTCATTTTTTGGAGATTTTCTTTATGGCTCCGTGAAAGCGCCCTGCACAGCTTTTGGCTGTTTGACAGTGATAACTGTAATTCACATTTCACCAGGCATTGAATATCTTCTCCTCGGTAATAGGTTAATATAACTTGTGGGGTTTTGAATTGGGCTTTATGATTAAAGTGTTGGCCATTGTATGATGTTTTATTTCACAATTATATGGCCTTTAAAGAAGAGTAAATTGTAATAATTGTCTCTTTCTGTAGCATTACTTTCCCCCATTAATCAGCTAAGTTCTACCTTATTGTTGTCTCTAGTTACATTTGCAGTGCATTGTTCCCAAAAATATCAAGTTAAAGTTTTTGCTCTTTTTGGTTATTTTAAAGCCTTATGAAGATATTTATTCAAAGATTATATTTTTCTTTTTTCAAAGATTCTCAGATTTTCTTCTCCTTGTAGTTTATTTTCTTTGTTTCTTTTTTGGTGGAAACATGCTCTGTAATGAGTTCTAGAGTAGGCCATTTTGAGCCCATTCTTTTTTTGATTGCTAAAAACTAGACTAATCTAGCCTCTGTTGCTCAGTGAGTGTTTTTAAAGATCTGTGTTCTCCTGTTTTTTATTTGGGTTTTTAACATCCCATGAATGATTCAGTTAAACCAGCACAATGCATACATACTCGGTTCAAAACGCATAACTAGTGTGTGGGCCTGCATGGGTCTCATTTGCAAGGATAATTTGTATGTGTAGGTGTGTTCTCGCCGGAAGAACTGGAAGCCTAGCCGTATAGTAATCCTTCACTCTCTCCCATTATCCTTCCAAATAAACTCAGATAATAGAAATACAACTGTGTGGTGCTGCAGGAACGATTCTACCGATATATATATACAGTTGTAAATACAAAAATACATCTGCAGGGTACAGCTTATTGGAGTTGGATGTATTTTGACTGAGCAAACACGGCTCTCGCAGAACGCTGGAGAGCCCCACCGCCCCCCCCCCCGGCCGGCTCTGAAGCCCCCTACCTCTCCCTCTGCCTCCATCGCTATCTCCATCGCCGCCCTGACGGCGTGGTTAAAGCACAGCGGAGGAGTTGGCTCTGGCTAAAGCCGCTTGGCTATTGGGGCTTCGCCTGCCGCCTGAGTGGGACTGACAGTAGCTTTAGAGAACACGGCCCACTTTCAATTAACTTCCCCTTCCTGTGTCTCCGAGGGGTTGGGGGGGGGGGCTCAGCGCTGTAGTGGAACCTGGCAGGAACACTTGAATACTTCCTGTTCCCGTTGTGGGAAAACGACGCCTGCACCGGAGCTTTGCTCTTGTTTTTGATTCTCTCTCTCTCTCTCTCTCTCTCTCTCTCGCTAATTTTCTTCGATCCCTTCCTCCACTAGGAGAATTGTATGTGAAGTACATGGGGGTGAAGGGGATAGGGGGGGGCAGAGGGGGTAAATCAAGAGGTAAGGAAACATGCAATATGGCGGGATAAGTGGGTGGATTCATTCTTCTGTTATTCTTGTCGTTTATCGTTTTGTCCTTGCTCATCCCTCAAGTTCTCCCATCCCTCCCCTCGGCTTCCTTTGTGCGCGTGTGTGCCTTTGCGTGTGTGTGTGTGTGTGTGTACGCGTGCATGTGAGTGCTTGCGTGTGTGTGTGCGTGTAGCCTGCTGGGGGGCTGCCCTGAAAGCCTGCTGGGGTCCAAAAGGATGTGTCTTTCAGCTCTCCGTGTGTATTTGTCTGGTGGGAGTTGTGTCTGTGTGTCTGTGTGGGTCTTCTAGTATGCATGCATAAAGTAATGGTGATGTCTTGCGTGGGTGTGTGTGCATGTGTGTGTGTGTGTGTGTGTGTGTGTGTGTGCATCTGTGTGTGTGTGTGTGTGTGTGTGTCTATGGGAAGGAGTTGTGTGTGTGTGTGATTGTGTGTAATTGGAGGAGTTGTACGTGTGTGTGTGTGTGTTTGTGTGTGTGTGCGCGTTTGTGTGGGTGTGTCAGTGTGTGTCTGTTATAAAACAATGTTTGTATCCTGTGTGTGTGTGTGTGTGTGTGTGTGTGTGTGTGTGTGTGTGTGTGTGTGTGTGTGTGTGTGTGTGTGTGTGTGTGTGTGTGTGTGTGTGTGTGCTGGCGCGTGCGTGCCCGGGTTGGAACAGTGAAGCAGATGGAGGCAGATGGAGACTCCTACCCCCGCTGTAAAGAGGCATCTCGTTAGGGGTCTGCCAGTTTAATCTGCCTACGATTAAAAACGGAAAAGGAAGGGAGATCGACGCGGGGCCACGGAGAACCGCCGGCACCCGCAGCGCAGAGCGTTGGCGGGCCGGTTAATATGTGCTAATTAATGTCATAAATTTAAGCAGATGAAAACAAGAAACTCACCCAAGTAAATATTTATCCACTAATGGAGTTTGCCTCTTGTTTGCACTTGGGGGGGGTCTGCTGCTGCGGCTCTCGAGGAGGCCTTGATGAGATGAAGGTCTTCTTCCCCGGACTCCTCGTGGAGATCAGAGTTGTTCCGATACCGATGTCACTATCCTCCGATCGGGTGTCGGCGAGAACGTTTGAGCTACCAAGTCGGAAAAACATGGATGCATGGACGCTTAACTACAAGAATACAAATGCTTTATTATAATTATAGGTTTTAAATATTAATGATTTCGAAATCTTTTGTCGACAGTAAGAGAACGACTTACTGTCGACT
>NC_044061.1:2996701-3014201 GCF_902167405.1 Gadus morhua | reverse complement strand
AATTCCGAGTGTTGCTGACCTCACTGCTTCCTGTGGTTCTCCTCCCTGTAATTTGTGGGTTTTTATTAGCTCATGTGTTGTTGTCACTGTAATATGTTGGAAATTACCTGGCTGATTTATGACCTGGTTCACCTGGTGTTGATTCGCCGCGAGCAGTTCGGTCCTGCGCTTCTAAGCTCCGTGAAGGTTAGAGATAAAAGATAATATGGTGAGAGTTGTGAGCACACAGCTTCCAGTGCCGGCTGACTGATACAGTTAGAAAGTGTGTGAGAGTGTTTGTGTCGCTTTGCATTAGTCAGAGTGTATAGTGTGATTGCCCCTGTAAACCTTTGCCTTTGTCCCTCGACGCCAAACTGTCTCGGGGAAGATGGGGGAGGGGGGGAATTCAGTGTGTGTGTGTGTGTGTGTGTGTTTATGTCCATGTGTGTTTGTGTGTGTATGCATGGGTTTGTGTCTGTGTCGATGTGTGTGTGTATGCGTGCCTGCGTGTGTACAAGTGTGTGTGTGTGTGTGTGTGTGTGTGTGTGTGTGTGTGTGTGTGTGTGTGTGCGTGTGTGTGTGTGTGTGTGCGTGCGTGTGTCTGTGTGTGTGTGTGCGTGTCCCTTTGATTGGAGGCAGGGCATCTAGTAAAATAATAGGCAGCTTCTCCCATTGGCTGCCAGTGGAAGTAGGGGGCTGGCCTTATCCGTTTGGGGGGAGGGGCCTTCGGCCGGGCTCTCTCTCCCTGCTCTCTCTCCGGCTCAGTCAGGAGGGATCAGGGTGTGTGTGCAGAGCGTGTGTTTGTGTGACAAAGCGCTCACGGAGGGAGTGAGCGCGAGCGGAGGAAGCACAAGCGCAACGTGCAGACGACAAAAGGCTCCAGTGAACCGAGAGCAGGGAGTCTGCTCTAGTTGGACGATGACGGGGGAGAGAGAGCAGGCAGCGCTACGGAGACACTAGCTGTACTGCTGCCGCCGCCGCTGCTAGACACAGGTACTATAGGGGAGCAACTCTCAGCTCCTTCGCTGGAGCACCTTCGGGAAGCTGACGTGGGAGTGTGTGCATGTGTGTGTGTGTGTGTGTATGCAAGGGTTTGTGTGTGTGTGTGTGTGTGACTGTGTGTGTGTGTGTGTGTGTGTGTGTGTGTGTGTGTGTGTGTGTGTGTGTGTGTGTGTGTGTGTGTGGGTGGGTGTGTGCGTGTGTGTGTGCGTGTGTGGGTGTGTGTGTGTGTGTGTGTGTGTAAGTGCGTGTGTGTGTGCGTGCGTGTGTGGGTGTGTGTGTGTGGGTGGGTGCTTTGTTTCGGTTGTTTTGTGTGTGCATGCAACTTGGATGACCTTAGAGAACCTCTCTTCTTGGTGTTCTGAATCCGACGTTGTCTTTGGTGTTACTGGGTGAGAGGCTGCACACACACGCACGCGCGCACACACAGACACACTCGCACACACAGACACACACACACACTCCCAGGCACTCCTATTTCTGGATCTGAGAGAAAGCATTGGTCTCCCTGCAGGCAGCCTGGCCGATGCGCTGTGGATTTTGAATTGCTTTTACAAATCCCTGAGATTTGGATCCGGCACGCTCCGGGGTTCAGAACCCTGCTGGAAGAACCGTCTGAGAAACAGGTAGGAGACGGGGGGGGGGGGGGGGGGGGGGGGGGGGGGGGGGGGGGGAAGGGGAGAGAGAGAGAGAAGAGAGAGAGAGAGAGAGAGAGAGAGAGAGAGAGAGAGAGAGAGAGAGAGAGAGAGAGAGAGAGAGAGAGAGAGAGAGCGCGATGGGTTGATGTGCTGTGGACCGCCCTGGGTTGACTGGGAGTGGATGGATGGAGGCTTACTGAGAGCGGTTTACCCGGCCCTCCAGTGGGCGCCGGCGGGCTCTGGGCTTACACTCTTACACTCACTTTTCTTCTTCTTGAAAATCCTTTGATCTGTTCAGTGAATGCAGATACTCCTCATGCCCCTCTCTATATCGGAGGCTTCTCCTGTCTTTATATATGTGTATCTATGTGTGTGTGTGTGTTAATCCACCCATGACTCAGTTTGGATGTGTGTGTGTGTGTGTTAATCCAACCATGACTCCGTTTGGATCTGTATGTGTGTGTGTGTGTGTGTGTGTGTGTGTGTGTGTGTGTGTGTGTGTGTGTGTGTGTGTGTGTGTGTGTGTGTGTGCGTGTGTGTGTGTGTGTGTGTTGGCTGCTCTCGTCTGCATGTGCACACAGGTATTGTTACAGGGGAGCAACTCAGAGCTCCTTCGCTTGAGCACCTTCGGGAAGCTGACGTGGTAATGTCTGTTTGTGTGTGCGTGTGTATGCAAGGGTTTGTGTGTGCGGGCATGTGCCCGTGTGCGCCTCTGTGTGCGCGTCTGCCTGTGTGTGTCTATGCGCGTGCCCCGTGTGCGCCCCTGAGGCTGCGTGCATCTGACCCCACCCCGGACCACGTCTAATTGAACTGCGCTCTTATCTGCCGAGCCACGGTCGGCCTTGGAGGGCCCGCTAATACACTCCCTGATATTCTCCTGCAGCCGTATCTCTCTGTTCCGTGCCCCCCCCTCCCCGGGACGCCGGTGAACAACACCCCCACATTGTTGTGCTGCCTAATGCCCGGCGGAGGTAACCTGTACACGTGGAGGAGAGCGAAGGCTCAGCAGCAGCAGCCTGTGTCGAGGCCAGCGCGCTGCACACACTGACTCCTGCCGGAGCCAGAGCCCGACCTGCTGGGTTCCCCCCTATAGCCCTCAGAGAGTGACTCATAGCCACCGGTCGTTAGGAGACACCCACACAGACCCCCCCACGCCAGGCGGGACTGATCTCTCTCTCTCCCTCTCTCTCTCTCTCTCTCCCTCTCTCTCTCCCTCTCTCTTCTATCTCTCGCTCTCCCTTCTGTCTCTCTCTCTCTCTCTCTCTCTCTCCCCCTCTCTCTCTCGCTCTCTCTTCTATCTCTCGCTCTCTCTTCTGTCTCTCTCTCTCTCTCTCCCCCTCGCTCTCTCTTCTATCTCTCGCTCTCTCTTCTGTCTCTCTCTCTCTCTCTCTCTCTCTCTCTCTCTCTCTCTCTCTCTCTCTCTCTCACTCTCTCTTCTCACTCTCTCTTCTCTCTCTCTCTCTCTCTCTCTCTCTCTCTCTCTCACTCTTCTCTCTCGCTCTCCCTTCCTTTTCTATCTCGATTTCTGTCTTTCCATCCAACCGCCCCCCAGCCCCTCATCCACCCAGCTCAATGTTTTGGTTTCTCCTCCATTCATCACCCCACTCACTTTATTAGCGTCTGCGTCAGTCTTTGCTTCGTTCATTCTTCCATTGTGTTGTGCACAATGCATGTCGAAGTCCATATGTGTTCTATGAGACAGAGCGTTGTTTAATCTGTGTTGTCTCCAACTCCATCATCTTCAGTGTGGGCCTACTCCCCCCCCCCCCTCCCCCCCCCCCCCCCCCCTCACTCTCTCTCTCTCTCTTTCTCCAATTCACTACGTCCGTCCGTCTTTCCAGTCATGCTCTGCGTCTTTCACTCATTTCCTTCTCTGCTCTCTCATTGGACAGCTCATTATGCGGTGGGGAGCGCCACAGTGTTTAACCATTTGTCTAATTCACGCCGGCCCGGGGGCGGTCGATCTTCTGTAAACATACATATCCCCCCCCCCCCCCCCCCCATCCCTGGACACAACCCCTTCGTCGCTTGACTGACATGTTTACGCTTTACGCTTTCCTCTTCTGGGTTCTTCTGGAAAACCAATACAATTTAGGAAATGAGAAGGAGGAGGATCCACTCTGTGGTTGGGATTGAATTCCCTGGAGGGCTCCGGTGCCGAGCCTTATCGGACAATCATAGGTTCAGCCGGGCAGAGGTCGCTGGCGTGTGACGGCCCGAGCACATCCTCCTCCTGACCTTTACACCTCAGGGCAAAGGTCGCTGTAGCGGGTCAGAGCTAGCTACCGCTGCCTTGTTTTCACTGTAAGCGCTGCATGTATGCAGGCAATGATGCGTATCTCTGAAGTGGTCGCCGCCAGTTCAGTTCAGTTCTCTAAGAACCAGCTGAGTTATCAGCTGGCTCTTAGTTATGAGCTAGTTCTCAGGCATTAACTTGTTCTTAGTTATAAGCTTGTTCTTAGTTATCAGCTGGTTCTTTGTTATCAACTCTAAGTTATCAGCTGGTTCTTAGTTATCAGCTAGCTCTTGGTTATCAACTGGTTCTGAGTTATTAACTGGTTCTGAGTTATCAGCCGGTTCTGAGTTATCAGCTGTTTCTTCTTTATTAACTGGTTCTTAGTTATCAGGTAGTACTGAGTTATCAGCTGGTTCTTCTTTCTTAACTGGTTCTTAGTTATCAGGTAGTACTCAGTTATCAGCTGGTTCTTAGTTATTAACTGGTTCTTAGTTATCAGGTAGTACTGAGTTATCAGCTGGTTCCTAGTTATAAACTCGTTCTTGACTCTTAGCGGGTCCTTGAATGGGCAGAGTAAATCCTCCCACCCCGACTCTCCCAGATTAACGGTGGAGATGAGAACACGGGGTGCGATTGTGTGTGCGTGATCACGGAGGTGTCCTCATGCACATGGAAACATGTCGCCCGGCGGCATCAGATGTGCCGATTAGGGCCCCGCTGTGACCCGTTGCCGTAGTGACAGATGGTGGATTGGCTAATGGGAGGGGAGGGAGGAAGAGATTGAGCAGGAAGCGGCGGGAGAGAGAGGAGAGTTCTGTTTTATTTACATTCAGTCGTTGAGCACGCGATTTATCGGGAGCGCCTGAGAACAAGGCAGAGAAAGTAACGTCTGGCGATAAAATCGGAGCGGCTAGATTGGACTGATGGCGGAGGTCAGTCAGGGAGAACGACCCAGCACGCCCCCCCCCCCGCCCCCCCGACACAACACACCTCCCCCCATTAACACCAGAGCCTCCATTACAACTCATCTACATTCCTTTCTCAGCCTCCCCCCGCTGTGTCTCTACACACGTGATTAATGATGGATGGCTACAAGAGCAAATTGCATGCATTTATTTCAACGTTTATTTGAGCATGCCACACTTTTTCTCGTGGCTCAGCTCGGAGACGTGGTTTATGAACACGTCTATAGACGCTGGGACGTGTGCCAAGGCCCGGGATTAGCGGACTGCTTTGTGGATCTATAATTGAACCGGTTATGAATACTCGTAATAATCAGGATTACAGTGCAGGGTATTCAAGAAATATTAGTCTGATCCGCCGGACTCCTGACCTCTTGACCCCCGCAGTGGGCAGAAGGCTGGTAAACATCGTAACGGTGAAATGATTTAGTAGGTCAAATCAAATGAGCCGATTATATCCATGGCTGCATACCAGAGCCCTCCCATCGCCTTGCAACTTTACTGTGTTTATCCTCTCATTCCAGCCCCATCTCCCATCTCTGTCCCTCTATCTCTCCTTCATCCCTCTCTTCATCTCCCACCTCCATCCTCTATCTCTCCTTCATCCCTCCCTTCATCTCCCACCTCCATCCTCTATCTCCCCTTCATCCCTCCCTTCATCTCCCACCTCCATCCTCTATCTCTCCTTCATCCCTCCCTTCATCTCCCATCTCTGTCCCTCTATCTCTCCTTCATCCCTCCCTTCATCTCCCACCTCCATCCTCTATCTCTCCTTCATCCCTCCCTTCATCTCCCACCTCCATCCTCTCTCTCTCCTTCATCCCTCCCTTCATCTCCCACCTCCATCCTCTATCTCTCCTTCATCCCTCCCTTCATCTCCCACCTCCATCCTCTATCTCCCCTTCATCCCTCCCTTCATCTCCCACCTCCATCCTCTATCTCTCCTTCATCCCTCCCTTCATCTCCCACCTCCATCCTCTATCTCTCCTTCATCCCTCCCTTCATCTCCCACCTCCATCCTCTATCTCTCCTTCATCCCTCCCTTCATCTCCCACCTCCCTCCCTCTATCTCTCCTTCATCCCTCCCTTCATCTCCCACCTCCCTCCCTCTATCTCTCCTTCATCCCTCCCTTCATCTCCCACCTCCATCCTCTCTCCTTCATCCCTCCCTTCATCTCCCACCTCCATCCTCTATCTCTCCTTCATCCCTCTCTTCATCTCCCACCTCCATCCTCTATCGCTCCAGACCAGCTTGCTCTGCACTTCTCTCCCTCCTTCACCCCCTCCCATTTACGTTATCCTCACCCCCCATAATTCTCCCGTCTCTCTCTCTCTCTGTCTCTGTCTGTCTCTCTCTTCATTTACCTTCTTCACCGATTCACTTTATCCTCACCCCCCATTAATTCTCCCATTCACCCCACTACACACACTCTCACTCTCTCTCTCTTTCTCTCTCGCTCTCTCTCTCTCTCTCTCTCTCTCTCACTCTCTCTCTCTCTCTCTCTCTCTCTCTCTCTCTCTCTCACTCTCACTCTCTCTCACTCTCTCTCTCTCTCTCTCTCTCTCCCTCTCTCTCTTAACCCTCTTCCTCTCCTCCTCATTGGGTTCCTGAATGCTATTCTTCTTTCTTCATTAGTCCCCACCGACGACTGCGTTTGTTAATTGCATATACATACATTAATGTCCCGTGAGCTGCACGCACAGCGAGAAATAAATACCCAGTTCGGCCAGGCAGTCAGAGACATTAGCCTGCTTTTACCCCCCCCCCCCCCCCCCCCCCCCCTTCTCCCAGACACACACTCAAAAACACACACACACACGCACGCACGCACGCACGCACGGACGCACGCACTCACGCACAAGTGCGCGCACACACATACTTCCGTCACACAACACACAACACACCAACACTCCATCACCCACATGGTGCAGTCTGGCACACCAAGTCACGTAGCTCCGGTTGTCAGGGGGATGGTGGCATTCGGAGCGGCTCTCTGCTCTGACAGACGTGTGCGCGTCACGCGGACGTCGGGGGGCTGAACGGCTGCACGGCGGTGGTGGGTGTACACAGGCCCGCCCTCTGCGTTAGATAATTCCTCTCCTACTCTCCCCGGCTCGCCTCTGTCTCTACCTCTCTGTTCCCTGTCTCACACCCCGGCCGTATTGTGCAACAGGATGCTCTAAAGGAACGAATCGATACACTCTCTCTCTCTCTCTCTCTCGACACACACTCAAGCCTCTCGCTCGCTCTCACTCTGTGTCTGTCTCTCGCTCTCTGTGATGGAGCCAGAGTGGAAAACACATTACCCGGGCCCATCTCTGTTGATCTGCTTTCCCGTCCGTCCGTAGCCTCCCTTTCCTCTCTCGCCTGCCTAATAGGTCACAGGTCCAGGAACTGCTGCTGGGGCCTATTATGTATCCCCTGGCACAATGCCTCTCTAAAGGCACGGCATGCCCCCCAGCCATGAGCACATCCCCCCCCCCTCCCTCCCTCCCAGCCATGAGTACATTATCCCGGGAGGGGAAGGCTGTTACAGCAGGGTTGTATATACCTGAGGAGGAGTGTTGGTTTGTTGTTCCGGATGTTTGGAGTAAACAGCTTTGGAGGGTTATGGTTTGCTTTGCTGTCCGCACAAGCCGGATCTGAGTTCTTAGGGTAATGTTTGTTTTATAAGAGTTGACGACAACAGGGGCAGCCTCACCGAAAGACCAAACTCAAGTATTGCTTTAAAGCGAAGTCTTACTTTAATTCAGTATCTCAACCATCCTGTCACCGACATGATTGTTGGGCGGCTGTGGCGCAAGGGGCAGGTTGTGAGTGTCGAGGTGTCCCTGAGAAAGACGGCTCACCCTAACTGCTCCCGACGAGCTGGCTGTCGCCCTGCATGGTTGAGACCCGCTTTTGGTGTGAATCAATGTGTGCATGAATGGATGAATGTTAATGCAATAACTTAAAAGTGCTTTGAGTGGCGCTGGTTAGAAAAACGCGACATAAACGCAGTCCATTTAGCATAATGGCTGGTGCTACAGTCAGGCGCTTCATTGTTTTGTGTCATTTCTTATCGTTGCCCCACGGCATGTTCAATGTGTCGAATCTCTGATATCCGATTGCGGTTCTTTACAAAGGATCGCCTCTGGCTTTGTTATATTTACGTAAGCTATCCGGAACATTCTGGTGAACACTGCGTCGACCACAGCGGGAAGACCTACAGTGTTCCACGGGCGTCCACTGCCAGCTCGTGTCTCTCCACCCGAATCACAAGGTGACGGGTAGAGGTTGATTGTATAGAACGCACGCACACGCACGCACACACACATATATATAAACACACACACAACCATGCCTGAGAGGGTCTTTATAGATAAATGTTTCCCCGTATGCATGAAAAACCTTCTCACTTGTTTTCTGCTGCGATGGCGTTAAACCCCTCAGTTTCACAACGCAGTTATACTGATTCATGCTGAAATGTGAAAATATTCACAGACAGTAATTATGTTATATATTACTTAATTAGGCTCTTGTGTTTAAAAGTGTTTTTGCGACTTAGCCAGCCTGCCTTTTCAGATAATTCCACGTAACATAAGCAGCCAGGAGTTAAAGGGTAAGAGACTGCTGTCTCAAATTAAATAGCTGAAATATTAAAGTGCGTTTGGGGGGGTTCCTCTAAGGACCTCATTCAAGGTCTTGATTAGAAACATAAACTTGGGGGAGGAAAAGGGCCAAGAAACATTGTTTTGGGCTGGCTGGCATACAGGAATCCAGGGTTCTCCTACATTAGAGAATAACAGTGGTTTGGCCATTACAGTTACGTAACTTTTCCTGCTCTATTACCCCCGTGGCAAGTAGTGGTAGCCGGACAGACGGACCAAACGCATGTTCTTCTCAACAAGGTCGGTCGGATCAACCAATCACCAGCGAGGCACTGGAGCCTAAGACCTATTCGCTCATGACCTATGACCTTTTGGCATCCCATCCCCCCCCCCCCCCCCCCCCCCCCCCCCTGGCAGGCAGGCAGGCATGAGAACACTTACAGTTGAGGGCCGGGGGGGTTACTCGAGAGGGGGCCCGTATGGATACAGGGTTGGCAGGGGGGCCTCCCTGTTGCGGTGCGGGGCCCAAACACGAGGCCACTTGTCCCGGCTTTCGCATGCAGGAGACGCTGTGAGCTGGAACGAGGGAGAGGGGGGGAGGAGTGGGGGGAGGGAGGGTCGTCTGCTGGCTTTGTGTATGCAGAGTGGAGGGTCCTTTTGTCCTCCACCCCGGCCGGCCGCTGCCTATCATGGGGGGGGGGGGGGGGGGGGGTGTAAGGAGAGATGAACTCCCCTATCTGTGTGATCTGTGCAGCGGAAAAGGATCAACGCCCCCCCCCCCCAAACGCACCCCGATGACGGTCACACCCGGCCAACAGGGGTGACCCCCGTAAGCCTCAAGGCAGTGCTTCCATTTACCTCCCCCTCCCCCCCCCACCCCCCAACCAACCATCTCTGGCGGTCGACATCACGCCTTCCCCTCCCGCTCCTCTTTATAAGATTGTCTTTTACTGGCCATGTTTTTTTTATGTGTGTGTGTGTGGGTGTTTGTGCATGTGTTTAAGCGTGTGTGTCTGTGGGTCTGTGTGGGTGTTTTTAGGTGCGTGTGTGTGCTTGTGTGTTCGTGGATGTCTGTATGATTCTCCGTGTGCTTCTATGTGTGTGCGTGCGTGTGCAATGGGTTTTATCCATGTGTTGGCCAGTGTCCAGCCTCTCTATATTGGTATATTATCTTCCCCGTCTATTAAAGCTATGATTGCTGACCACCTGTTCACCAACCAGCTCCCTCTGCCATCACAGTCATCAGTCACATGCTTCTATATTTAACGATAGCGCAGTGAGCCAACAATGACGGCAGCAAGTGTTAATTTTCCTTACTTTTCTTACAGCAAGTGATAATTTTCCTTACTTTCCTTACAGCAAGCGTTAATTTTCCTTACTTTTCTTACAGCAAGTGTTAATTTTCCACATTTTATCAAATTGCACCACGCACTTTGTGTCATTCTCCCAGTGTGCCTGTGAATTCTAAAACGCTCCATAAGACTTGTCTTGTATGAGTACAAGATCAGGCTTTGAAGGCTTGCACTGCACTGTTCACAGCTGGATGTGCATTGTAATGTTTCCTAATGGGTAACAGATTGAGATATGTGGGCTAGTCGCGAGCACATGACCTTACATAACTTCCCCCTCAACCCACTTTACTTGGCAACCTGAAAACAGCAGCTCCCACTCCTCTCTCTCTCTCTCTCTCTCTCTCTCTCTCTCTCTCTCTCTCTCTCTCTCTCTCTCTGGTGGGGGCGGGGCTTGTTGTGATAGAGTTCACAGGAAGGATAGGAGGAAGCAGCGCTGGTACTTTGCAGGGACGCTCATGTAGCATGGCTAGCTGCTGCTGCCCCCCCCCCCACCCCCCCCTGCTCCCCTGTTATCTTAGCAGGGGGACAGGCTTTAGCTCCTTAGCTCCACGTGATATACGCTATATGTGTCTGTATGTGTCTGTATGTGTGTGTATATGGCTGATTCTCCTTATATTGCTCTATGCTGGATGGATGTTAGATGTGTCTGGTTAGAGGTACCTCTGGTTGGATACCTCTGGTTAGTGATACCTCTGGTTATATACCTCTGGTTAGAGATACCTCTGGTTAGAGATAACTCTGGTTATATACCTCTGGTTAGTGATACCTCTGGTTAGAGATACCTCTGGTTATATACCTCTGGTTAGTGATACCTCTGGTTATAGATACCTCTGTTTATGAGCATCTAGTTAGATGGTTCTTGTTAGGAGTCTCTGGTTGGGTGTTCCTGTTTATTAGCATCTAGTTAGACGGTTCTAGTTAGACGGTTCTAGTTAGACGGTTCTGGTTAGACGGTTCTGGTTAGTCGGTTCTGGTTAGACGGTTCTGGTTAGACGGTTCTGGTTAGACGGTTCTGGTTAGACGGTTCTAGTTAGACGGTTCTAGTTAGACGGTTCTAGTTAGTTATCTCTGGTTAGCAGCGTCTGCTGAGGAGCTTAGCTGCGGCTCAGCGCCTCTCTAACCTGCGACGACCTCGCCTCTCAGGCTGGCTCCGCCCCCTCGGCCTTCTGCTCGCGCTCTGGCGCGCCGCTCATTACCGCGGGGCGCGGGGCGTGAAGTAGGGTATCCCCCCCCCCCCTCAGCCCCCTCCCCCCCCCTCCCAGCCGGACAGACTCTAACACCCCCCCCCCCCCTCAGTGCGCCCTGTGCTGAAGGATGACGGCGGTCTCCAGATGGACGAGAGGGAGCCGGGCGTCGGCGGCCCGGCCGCTGTGAGGACAGAGACGCAGAGGGAAGCAGGAGACACTGGGAGTTGGGCAAATAAAATATACGACACGGAGGCGATATTAAAGGCCATATAACATTGTGAAGGCGCAGATTTTGCATGAATCCTCTCAAACCGGCGCGACTGCACGCACACACACACACACACACACACACACACACACACAAGCTATTAATCTTGTTCATAAATAATGCAGGCTCCATTCTGACAGCCCTCCAGAGTGTTCGCCCCTGAGCCAACTGGGTGGCGACTGCAAGGGAATTGTGTGTGTGTGTGTGTGTGTGTGTGTGTATGTTTGTTTGTTTGCATGCGTGTGTGTGTGAGAGATAGTGAGGGTGTGTGAACAGGTGTGTGTGTGCAGTGCGAGAGAGAGTGTGAGCATGTTTATGAGGTAGTGTGAGGTAGTAAGTGTAAATCTTGTGCTTTCCGCTCCTAATGCATTCATTTTGGTTCCTGCGCTTCAAGACACTTGCTCTTCAAGCCGAAAGATAAATAATGTTGAGATACGCGCTTTACCCGTTGTGCTTGGAAGCAAAAACCCTTCAGAGGTTTTTAAATCTCATTATATGCATGTAAAGAACTCTCGATTCATATTTAGAGTTTCAGACAGGTTTTCACAAGGGTGTGACGGCAGGGAATACCCTTATTTCCTTGTTGCTTCAACATGAGGACACTGTCAACATGACACATGTTTACCACATCAGGGTGGTCTTAGTTCCTGTTGAATAGAAGAAACTCAGAATGCATCTTACTAGAAGCAATGAGCTATGCTGTTGATCTTCTACGGCAGTTTACATGGGTGGCATGTGGCCCAAGAGGAGGTAGAGAGGGTTGGCGGTTAACCGGGAAAGTTGGTAGTTCGATCCCCGGCTCGAGTGCGAGGTGTCCCTGAACAGGACACCTCACCCTAACAGTTCCCGACAAGCTGGTCGTCCCCTTGCGTGGTTGACTCCGCCGTCGGTGTGGGAATGTGTGCATGAATGTGATTGTTATGGTAGTATTGTAATTTGCTTTGAGTGGCGACTGGTTAGAATAGAGCTGTATAAATGCAGTCCATTTACCACTTATATAAAGGTTTCATGTTCCGGAAAGGTTGTACATCGTGGAAGTGACAGATTTCTTTTAAGTTATTTAAACCTACTTGAGAACTTGAGACAAATGAAACCTATTTGTGATAATCCGATGTGAGTATTACAGTGATGTGGTTATCACATTAGGAGCAGTAGAATTGTCATCATTGAAAACTCACAACAGGTTGATTACGGTTGATTACCTCAGAATGAGAGGCTGATATCCATAATGTGAGCAGTTGCTGATGATGATCTTAATTGGACCGGTAGAGAGTGATTACATGATCAGTGTAAAAGAAGCGAAGATGGCTGTCTTACGACACTACTCAATGCGATACGATGTGACCATTTCGGTTTACACTACCATTCAAAAGTTTGGGGTCACTTAGAAATGTCCTCAATCTTTAAAGAAAGCACTGTTTTATTCAATGAAGATACAATTGTATCAATCATAAATACAGTCTTGACATTGTTAAAGGCATACTGTACGATTTCCAGTGATATGCACTTTTTAATATGTTGTTGAAATTGTTTTTTACATCCTGACAGCAATAAATAACTTATGGGCAATGAAAAAGAAGCGAAAAAAAAACGAAATCTGTATCGGCTATAAACCTGTTAAAATGCTTACAAATCGGAGACATTGTACCCGAATCTAAAGAACCAATCACAAGCCTGCGCGTTCTCTCCCCTCTGTGTACGAGACTGAGCCGAACTGAGCGAGTTCACGGAGGGCAAAGAAAGCGTTGTTGTCATAGTAGTTCATGACGGTGGACTAGACCTAGTGAGCCTACAACGTCAACACGATGGAAGAAAAAAAACAGAAGTTACCACTGCCACCGTTACTTGCCCCGGTTCATCCTTTTAAAAAGGCAAGAAAAAGAAAGACAGAAACTGAAAAGGCAGCAACAAAAAAGAAGTTGGAGACTGCTCGAGGAAAAACGAGAATAAATATTGGATTAGCTTTTCAGCGATGGCGACAGCTGAGGGAGTTGAATGGCCTGAAAAGTGACGCAATGGTTGCCGTTGAAGTAAGCCGTAAGCAGCAGCAGCGCTCGTGCACGGCTCTGTGTCGAAGGGTGGGGGCAGGGAGTCCTGAAGGGTGGGGGAGGAGTTCAACGGAACTCCGAAGAGAAGCTAATTTCAAATCATGCTAGCTCTCTCACATCGTACAGTATAGCTTTAATGTGGTAAATTACTATTCTAGCTGGAAACGGCTGATTTTTATGGAATATCTATCTATCTATATATATCTAGGTGTACAGAGGCCCATTTTAAGCGATCATCACTTCTGTGTTCTAATGGTACATTGTTTTGCTAATTGTGTTAAAAGGATCATTGATGATTAGAAAACCCTTGTGCAATTAGCACATAATCCCTCTTCATCTCCCCTTTTGCAGAAAATGAATTCCACCACAAAATGTGTTGGTTTTGCGTGTTTTATTGTTTTAATACAAACAGCAAATCCTGTGTCGGTATCGGAAGGCGTGAGTTTTACGACGCCTCGGGTGGAATGGAAAGTGTGTTTTAAGTGTTGCCTACATCACACTGTAGTTCAAAAGAACAACGTTTGTGTATACACACTGCGCTTGTTGGCTTTTACCGCCAGCTGTCACTCGGATGGTGGTCTCTCACCAGCCGGGTTCGAGCTACAAGCTAACAGCTCTGCCACTTGTGTTGTGACGCATAGTGTTACGTGGTTTAAAGATGCCCACGCAAACACACACACATACACGCAAATAGATGCACAAGCACGCACACACACACACATATGCTTGCACAAACAAACACACATACACATGCACATGCACAAGCACCTAAGAAACACACATATACACGCACACACGCACACACACACACACACACTGTATATGCATGTCCCCCCCACACACACACACACACACACATACATACACATTAAAGAGCCGAGGAGAACAGGAGAGGAAGTGGAGAGGCAAAGCAGCTGGGATTTCTTCGTGTCCTCCCAGCTAGACACCAGGTCAGATATTCCCTGTCGTCGTTGTACAGAGACGTTTTAACCTCCTGCTGTGAGGCCACAGACCGGGTGAGAGGGAGAGAAAGGGAAAATCCATGTGACAGTTTTGTAAAATGTCAAGGGCAGGCGTTTTAAAAAGCGATTGACTGTTGTAACAGTGAGGCACGGTGTGTGCGATCGTGACGTGTGTGTGTGTCATGTGTGTGTGTGTGTGTGTGTGTGTGCGTGCCTAGCTTGTGTACACATTTAAGCTGGCCTCTGTGTGCCACATTGTGAGCGGCAACAAGAGAGAGGTCTTGTTCAACATTCACCTCTTCCTTTTCTCAAAGCTACGCGGGGACGTTTGTCCCTGACATGTATTTAACCTGTTCCCTTTGCCTTGATGTACCGAACCATTGAGAGAGCGAGGGCTGTGCCGTATGAACAGACTACACAGGCTAATGGAGGACCTCTACAGAGCCCGGTCTGGTTCAAAGTGAGCCGTAGCATGCTGCTGCTGCTGCTGACGCTGATATTCCTGGGCCACTGGCTCCCAGACTAGCAGCGCATGAAGCTATTCTTGGAACATCGCTTTGGCCTGCGTGTGTCTCTCTCGGAGAACAACACGCAAACACAACAGAGCCACCTCAGCTTCCCTCGCCATCCATGCCCTCCACCACAGCAGAAACACCTCGGGCCGGCTCTGAGACTGTCCTGTCGGCCGGCGCCGGTTAGACCTGGGCGTTGGGCAGGAGGAGGAGGGGGAGATATTATTTAGATGTTCTGAGCGTTTAATGGAGCGTGGATCCAGACTGCGATGCCCTCATTACTCTCTGTGGCTCTCGCTGCTAAGCAGAGCAGTTGCATTAGCCCAATGTGACATGGTCTCGCTCTCTCTTTCCTTCCTCTCTCTCTCATTAACTCTTTCCTCTCTCTCTCTCTCTCTCACTAACTCTCTCTCCTCTCTCTCTCTCTCTCTCTCTCTCTCTCTCTCTCTCTCTCTCTCTCTCTCTCTCTCTCTCTCTCATATCTCTCTCTCTATACCTCTCTCAACTCTTTCTCCTCTCCCTCTACCCTCTCTCTCCTATTTCTCTCCCTCTCTCTATTCCCTCTCTACTCTCTCCTTTTTCTCTCTCTGACTACATCTTTCTCTCCCTATCTCTACTCCCTCTCTCTCCTTTTTCTCTCTCTGACTACCTCTTTCTCTCTTCTCCCTCTTTCTGCTCTCGCTACTCCCTCTCTCCTTTCCCTCTCTCTCTCTCTCTCTCTCTCTCTCTCTCTCTCTCTCTCTCTCTCTCTCTCTCTCTCTCTCTCTCTCTCTCTCTCTCTCCACTCCCTCTCTCTCTCTCTCCACTCCCTCTCTCTCTCTCTCTCTCTCTCTCCACTCCCTCTCTCTCTCTCTCTCCTCTCCCACTCTCTTCTCCCGCTCTCTGCCCTCTCTCCCTCCCTCTCTCTCTCTCTCTCTCCACTCCCCCTCTCTCTCTCTCTCTCTCCTTTCCCTCTCTCTCTCTCTCTCTCTCTCTCTCCTCTCCCACTCTTCTCCCTCTCTCTCTCTCTCTCTCCACTCCCTCTCTCTCTCTCTCTCTCTCTCTCTCCTCTCCCACTCTTCTCCCGCTCTCTGCCCTCTCTCCCTCCCTCTCTCTCTCTCTCTCTCTCTCTCTCTCTCTCTCTCTCTCTCTCTCTCTCTCTCTCTCTCTCTCTCTCTCTCCCACTCTCTTCTCCCGCTCTCTGCCCTCTCTCCTTCCCTCTCTCTCTCTCTCTCTCTCTCTCTCTCTCCTCTCTCTCCTCCCGCTCTCTGCCCTCTCTCCCTCTCTCTCTCTCTCTCTCCACTCCCTCTCTCTCTCTCTCTCTCTCCTCTCCCACTCTTCTCCCGCTCTCTGCCCTCTCTCCCTCTCTCTCTCTCTCTCTCTCTCTCTCTCTCTCTCTCTCTCTCTCTCTCTCTCTCTCTCTCCTCTCCCACTCTTCTCCCGCTCTCTGCCCTCTCTCCCTCCCTCTCTCTAGTCTCTACCTCCCCCTCGTGTGGTGCTGCCTGTCACAGAGGAGGGCCTGGGAGGTGGGTAATCACCGTGCACATTGCAATAATGAATATGGAAAAGGCAGAGGGGAGGGGGGGATGTGCAGCACGCTAAGTGTTTTCGGTCAGCTGGGAGGGTCTTCAGGAGGGTCTTCAGAAGGGCCTGTACCATTACTAGGTGAGCTACCCGCTACCAGAGCGTGGGTGGTACGTGCGGGCCACTTCTGATAGCCGCATTGATTTAAACAATTAGTGCAGAAGCACAAACGCACACACACACAGATACACACGCACACACACATACAGATACACACGCACACACTTTATGATGAGGAGTTTGCTGATGTTATCGCGCTTGATTAGAATGCTTGTTTGCTTAACCCATTGGCGGTGTGTGTGTGTATGTGTTTGTTTGTGTGTGTGTGTGTCTGTGCGTGTGTGTGTGTGTGTGTGTGTGTGTGTGTGTGTGTGTGTGTGTGTGTGTGTGTGTGTGTGTATCTGTGTGTGTGTGTGTGTGCGTGTGTGTGTGTGTGTGGAGGGGCTTGATGACTCAACGAGGGGACCGATTTGGATTGCTGTGTTGCTTGCTCTAACAGCAGGGGCTGTTCTGGGTGGTTGTGGGTTTTAGGTTAATTTCCCCATCCCGCCTCCCCACCCCTTCAAAAGACCCCTACTGTTTGAAGAGTTTTGGGGGGGGGGTGGCTGAAATTAACCTAAAATCCACACACATCTCTCCTTCATGCCCTAACAGTCCCACCAAACCCGGCTGGGTTAACCGTCCCTGTTCCCGCGTGAAGCCTGCATCCAGCGCACCCATCGACTGCCTAATGACGTCTGCCCCCGTGCACAATGACACAAACCTGTTACACACTTTTAACGAATGTGTGTGTGCACACATGCACAAACAGAGACACACGCACACCCACACAAAGAGACAAACGAACACACACGCATGCACGCCTTTACACAGACACACACACATATAGAGACGCACACACAGGCAAAGAAAAAGGTTATGAGGCATAGCTAATGACGTGGGAGCAGTATGAGATGTACGTGAACGTGCACAGGCGCCTTCCCCCCAGCCCCGACCCCGGGTCAGATAAAGAGATCCATGGCGTTGTTTCCTGTGAAACGGCAAGATGGACGCCCTCCTCACGCCACTGGTGAACCTCTAACAAACAAACAGCAGCAGCACTTCCACCATCAGGTCACAGCCTACTTCCAGTGACCTCCTAGGGTATTGTGTGTGGGTGGGCCCCATGACGTCAGTGTGTGTGTGTGTGTGTGTGTGTGTGTG